>NC_056733.1:1401742800-1402042800 GCF_019279795.1 Protopterus annectens
CATCAACACTCTCAGAGCAAAGATCGCATCTGCAGTGCTCTTTCCTGGCATTAAACCATACTGCTGATCACTAATCATCATGTATCTTCTTAACCTTGCTTCTACTTCTCTTTCCCATAACTTCATGCTGTGACTGATCAATTTTATCCCTCTGTAGTTACTACAGCTCTGCACATCACCCTTATTCTTAAAAATCGGTACCAAAACACTTTTTCTCCATTCCTCAGGCATCCTATCACTTTCCAAGATTGCATTAAACAATCTGGTTAAAAACTCCACTGCCATTTCACCTAAACACCTCCAAGCTTCCACAGGTATGTTATCTGGGCCAACAGCCATTCTTCATTCTCTTCATAGCTATCCTTACTTCCTTCTTGCTAATCCATTGTACTTCATGATTTACTATCCCTACATCATCCAACCTTCTCTCCCTCTCATTCTTTTCATTCATCAACCCCTCAAAGTACTCTTTCCATCTCCTCAACACACTCTCCTCGCTTGTGAGTATGTTTCCCTCATTACCCTTTATCACCTTTACCTGCTGCCCATCTTTCCTAGCTCTGTCCCTCTGTCTAGCGAATTGGTACAGGTCCTTTTCTCCCTCCTTAGTGTCCAACCTTTCATACAACTCTTCATATGCCTTATCCTTAAGCCTTCGCCACCTCTCTCTTTGCCATGCACCTCATCTCCTTATACTCGTGTCTACTTTCTTCATCTGTCTGACAATCCCACTTCTTCTTTGCCAACCTCTTTCTCTGTATACTCTCCTGTACTTCCTCATTCCACCACCATGTCTCCTTGTCGTCCTTCCTCTGTCCAGATGTGATACCGTCCCTCTTACTAGCTCTGCTGTAGTTACCAAGCTATTTGGTAACTCTTCACTGCCACCCAGTGCCTGCCTTAGCTCATCCCTGAACTCCACCTCACAATTACCCTTTTTTCAATTTCCACCACTTGATCCTTGGTGCTGCTCTCACACTCCTCCTCCTCTTCTTGATAACCAACGTCATCCTACAAACCACTATCCTATGCTACCTAACACAGACACACACACACGCACGCTTGTGTTTATATATATCTATATGGTGTACATGCATATGATTGACCGTTGAATGGTTGAGCGGGTATGGCCAAGTGTGCGGCAACATCTCAAAAATGTGATTGCAAATGTTGCAAATCACAAAATCTTGCCCCATTTTTGACCCATATCAGCACTTGTTTTAGAGTGTAGAGCGGTCGGAAATGTCAAATCTGGTGTTTTTACGACATTCAGACCATTCAGCATTACGGAATTTGCGGAGAAAAATCATTAATATGTATGGTCGAACAATGTGCGCTCGACCATATGAATGTAAACCATACATATATATATATATATATATATATATATATATATACATACATATACACGCACACACATACAGTATATGTATGTATGTACATATATTTATATACACACGTTCACATGGATGCTCACACAGACCGACAATATTTCTCAGATTGGGGGGTGCGGGGGTGCTGTTATGTACTCACCATAACCTTCCATTTGTGTTGTCCATTTGCATTCTTCCTCGACTGCTGGGTTTGGATGAGACTCTTGGATTCAACTTGACCACTTTTACCAGCTCGTGGAACACAAACTCTCGAGCTCCTCCCTTACCCACAAAGCCCTGGTCCCACTAACATTATTCAGATCTTGTCTGCTGCCCCTTAAAGTTGTAAGGCCCAGGAAAAGATCTGGTTCCCCCTTGTCTGTTGAAGGGAGAGTATATTAAAAGGCCTGCAACGCTAGAAAGACAGCTCTCATTTCCAGAAGCCTGATGTACATGTTGGCCTCTTCGGGGGAACATGCGCCTTGGACTATCTTTCCCAAGAAGTGCCCCTCTCCAACCGATCTAGGAACCATCTGTGGTCACTATGGCCTTTGAGTGAGGGAGAACAAAGGGACGATCTTCTTTTACCAGATCTGAAAGAATCCACCATAAAAGGTAATTTTTGCAACCCTGCATTATCCTGATCTGAGTAGATAAAGGTGGATAGAGAATGGACCACTGAGTTGCTAGTGTCCACTGAAGGATCCTCATGTAATACCTTGCTAATAGCACCAGAATGTTTGCTGCAGATAAAGACAACAGTGCTTGGAGGATCAGTCAAGCTGAAAAAGAGTTTTGAATGATCTTTCTGACCTGGAAATGAATTGTTTGAACCCTTGTGATAGGGAGAGAGGCGGTTATAGAAACTGTACTGGGCAATTATCTGATGAACTCCAATATTTGAGTTGATTTGAGCTGAGATTTCTTAGGATAGATTTTAATTCCCAGGTGTGAGTATAACTCCAGTATAAAGCCTTAAGCTTTGATCAGATGTTGCCTGGTAAGAGCGGTTATGAGCCAGTCGTCTAAATATGGAAACACCATGAATCCTTGTGGCCTAAATTAAGCTGCTACTACTACCATACACTTGGTAAATACCCTGGGGGGGCTGTCATGAGACTGCAGGGCAGAACTCTGAATTGGTAATGACGGTCTCCCAGCAGGAAGTGCAGACATCTCTTGATATGACAGTATGCATTCTGCACATCCAGTCTTTCTTGTGCACAAAAGTTGGAATGGACTGAAATGTGATCATCCAAAACTTTGTGTACTGAACTGACTTGTTCAGATTGCTGAGATCCAAAATTGGTCTACAGTCCCGTTTTCTTGGGCACTAAAAAGAATCTTGAGTAGGTTCCAGATCATCTCTGGTCTGGAGGGAGTTCTTGGATGACTGTTTTTCTATCAGCTTGTTTATCTCTAATGTTGCTTGGTAGCTACTGACTGGGTGGAACACCAGGGGATTTTGTTTATTATTAAGGAGAGTGGTAGGGAAAGGGGTATTATATAACCTCCGGAAACAATTCTCTACACCCATGAATCTTTTGTACTCTCTAGCAAGGCTCTCTGGTACATGGATAAACGACCCCTGACTGCCTCCAGAGATGGACAGTCAGGACTCTGTTCAGGAGTGCTGACAGGACCTGTCAGAGAAGTTACCTCTAGATCCCTGGTCATTAGAGCTCCCCCTCTACCCCTAGGGGAATTATTTCCACTTGGATCTTGGAAGAGACCCTGGAATTTTCTGAACCACATCTTCCATCCTCCTAGTTGGTTCCTAGAAAATGTCCGCTGAGGGGTCGAAAAACATATGCCCATAGCAGACAGGGTTTTACTTTGCTCACACTTAGAGAGTGTGTATTATACCTTGGAGCCACATAAAAAAACTTCTGTCAAAGGGAGCATTAATGAAGGAAGACTTGAAGGGTTCCACAAAAATCACACAAGGGCATCCAGGCAGGTTTCATTATGGAAATGCCTGAACCCGCCGCCTTGTGAGGTACCCTCAACTGCATGGGAGATATGCGTCATGCACGAGTTTAAAATGGATTGGAGGGTAGCCAACTGTGAGGTAACATTACTCTCTGCCTTGGTAGACATGAGGCCAGACAGGGGTTTGTTGAGCTCCTTAATCAAATCCCTCTGGAGTCTAGAAAAGTGTGCCAAATAATTCAGTGACTGAAAAGCAAAGGTTGCAGAAGCATACACATGCTTCCAAAATCTGTCCAGTGCCCTAGACTCCCTGTTAGGAGGGGGGGGTGGATGGAGGAACTTTGTTCCATTAGTTCCTTTTTCATGGCTGCTGATACAACCATGGCATCAACAGCTACTCCTTTGCTTCAAAACTCTCTATCCTCTGGGTGGTGCCAGGACCCTACTTGGTCTCTTGGGGATTGGCTCAGTGGTGTCAGGTTCCTACCATGCCCACTGACGGACCAAATCAATTAACTCATTGGCATATGGAGTCACTCGGGAAGTAGATGGGCCAGCTCCAAAAGCCTCCAAGAATAATGACTCCTCCTGAGAAGGGTTGATGGGACACCAACCACCCTTCTGGTTTAGAAATTCTATAACATCTCCAAATGAGACATCAACGGGTGGTGATCTTAGGGATCCTTCCCCCTCATGAAAGTCAGTATCCTCTGTGTCAGACTCTTGTGGAGAGTCTAAGTGTCTCCTTTTGCACTTTTTCTTTCTAGGAACATCTTTGTGGGATGCTCCTGATTAAGTACCTAAAGAAATTAATATACCCCAATGGATATCTTGGTAGTTTGCTTGGGTTGGCTGTCCCAGTGGCACAGGCGGTTGAGGCTCTAGACACAGAGACAAATTGAGTTGGGAAGTCAGAGCCATGGAGGGGGGAGAAGTCCGGATTCTGGGAACAGAAAAAGCTCTCTCCACTACCTCAAATGACATGTGTCTTGGAGTGTAGAAGGAACAGCTCAAAGAAAACATGTTTAGGAATCATTAGGTCCTTCTGTTTGAGGAGGGAGTCGGAGCCAATCTAATGCTGAAGCTCTAAGGGGCAGAGACAGCTCTGACAATTTCGGAGTCAACTCCAACACCCGGATCCAGTGCTGGTGCTAGGGCTCAGAGTCATCCAGCTCCAAAGTGCTTGGCGCCAGTCCATTCAGGGATTCCACTGGAGTCGAACATACCATTATCTTTGGATCCAATGTAGATGACTCCGGAATCTTTAGATATGGGTGCTCTGAAATCAGTGGTCGGATCGGAGAAGGAACCAGAATTGGTGGGGTAGTACTAACAAAAGTCCCCAGACCTGATGGGGTCAGAGACAGAAGGCCCCCCTATTTGAATCTGCATCAAGAGAAGCTTCTTCATCACCCTGTCCACATCAGCTTTGGGCAGAAATCTGGAGGAACAAGCAGAAAATGCTGTTGACAGTGCTCTTGAATGATAGTGTCTAGGAGACCTATGCAAGAAAGGAGAAGATACTCAAGCTGAAATCAGCTCCAATACTAACGGTGAAGATCAGATCTGAGCAGACTTACCAGACTTTGCCTTCAGATCCGAAGGGGTCTGATCCAAACATTTTGGAACTTTGAAAGGAGGTTCTGAGACAGAGGAGAGGTTAGATCTGGGAAATGCTTTTTTGCATCCTTTTTACTGGATTTCTTGGGGGGTTTGAGCCCCAAATGATGCTGATGACTAGGAAGGAAGCAAACCTCTTAAGATCAGTTTATTTTTTTATTCTATCAAAGCCCTTGGATTAAAGGCTTTGCATATGTCACAATTTGAGTCTAAATGCGCACGGCCTAGACAGACGCATTAAGAGTGTGTATCAGACAGTGGTACCTTACGGCCGCAGGCCATACATTTTTTGAAACCCAAAGGTTTCTGTTCAGACAGTGTAAAGTACAAAATTCAACAATATCAAAAATACAAATAGAAAGGGATTGTTTTTTTTTTTTGTTGTTGAAACAAGGAGAAAACAGAATGAGGTTACCAATGATGGTAAGTTGAGAAGTACTAAAATATTACAAAGAAAGGGATACCAGCAATGGTAACAAGATTTGCATATAAAAATATAATAAGAAATAGGGAGGAAAGCTATAAAAATAGGACTAATATAAGACAGGGATAAATTTAAGAGAAAATTTTGAAGAAAAGTTTTCACTCACAAAAAACTAAGGTAGCCAACCTGAGAGTTTGCAGTGACTACGTACATATGCTAAGGCAGCAAAGAAGATCTGAGGAATGCTAGGGGAGCAGGGCATTATGGTTAAGGGAGGAGCTCGAGAGTTTCAGTGTTCCATGAGCTGGTAAAAGCGGTCAAGTCAGTTCCGCACCCAAGAGTTGAGGAATGAATGAATGAAAATTACATCAGATTTTAAGTTGGGTACTTAGGAGTTTTAGATTTAGTTGGTTTCTGTCTGGATACTGGAAACAAATGGACTGTTTGCTGAAGGTACTTACTGTATGGCATCAATAAGAACTTTGGCCAACTCAAACTCATACCCTATCCCATAACGCACAAATCTCAGCTTGCTCTCCAGATCAAGTAAAGCCATCCTAATATCCAAAGAGAAGCATGACTACAGAAGACAGACATGATGACATGGGGGGGGGGGCTGCAGGAGGATAACGAGGATGGTGTAAATACTTGGTGGCAGGAAGTAGCTAGCCCCTGTATGTCTATATCCATTTGACTCTATAAATCTTCCTGGTTGAAGGTTTCCGAGAGAAGGTAATTAAGTCCATCACTTGTTCACAGGATGATACTCGGCTGTTGGCTTGGAGGCCCTTATAAGCCTTGCCAAGAATTTTGCCCATGCTTCCACAAAGTCAGCACCTGTTTCTCCTGTCCAGCAGGGACACAGGTGGGATCCCAGGGGTGTATTTTCTGTTTCCCATCCAGTTGTCCAGGTTCCTCTTAAAGAGGGCTAGAGAGGTACTATGCTTGACATGGAGGAGAGAGAGTCTACTCCAGAGATGGGGGAGTCTTTGGGACAGAAATCTATCCTGCCGACAATTTCTATTAATGTCACAGACCAGGTTGAGGCCTTGTGTGTGGGTGGAGTTTGACTTACAGATCTGCAGCAACTCCATCAAGGCTGGGTCTGAGATGGCCTTGTATGCCAGACACAGGTCACCTCTTAGCAGTCTGTACGAGACTAAGTAGAGGAACAGGGCTTTTAGCCTATCAGTATACAACAGGTGTTTGAGACCCTGGATTTTCCTGGTCAAGAACCTCTGTGGTCTCTCCAGCTGCTGCATGTGCCTGGCAAGGTACATGGCGAAAGGAGCATTGTACTCAATAATGGGTCTAAGGGAGGAGTACAGGGATGTTAGGACCTCCTTGTTCCTGGATGAAATACCATTACTTATGAGGTGGGCCATGTAGAAAGCCTTCTATAAAACAGAGGCAACACAGTGGTCAAAAGTCAGGTTGCTATCAACCTGGGTGGCCAAGTCCCTCACGACTGATTGCATGCTTAGTACGTTATTATTAATGCGATAATTAGTGGGGACTCCATTTTCTCCAAAGGGGATAATGATGCATTTCTTGGCATTCAGTTTGAGGCCATGCTTCTGGCACCAGTCATTTGTTTGGGTAAGGTCCTCTTGGAGAATGTTCACATCACTAGAGGAATTTAAGACAGCACCCAGCTTGCAGTCATCTGCAAACTTGGTCAGCCACAGACTACTGGTTTTGGCTTGCACATCAAAAAAGTATAACCCAAACAGTAGAGGCCCCAAGACCGATCCTTGGGGTACACCACTCGTTACGGGTCTACTACTAGAAGTGGCTTCCTTTATTTTGATTAAGTGCCTTCTATCAGTGAGCCAGTTAGCTACCTATCTGGTAATATATGGGTTGATGCCTAGCTGGGAGAGTTTATCTATTATGCCAGAGTGGGGAATAGTACTGAAAGCTTTGGCTAGGTCAAGGTAGGTGGTGTGCACCATCTTCCCCTCGTACATGGCTTTGGTAACTGTTTACAAGAAGTCGACCAAGTTTAACAGGCATGATCTACCTTTGACAAAACCAAACTTTGTGGGGTCAAGCATTTGCAGGTTGCCAATGTACTTGTTTATAAGGTCCATGATAATGCGTTCCATGGCCTTGTAGATAATGCGCTAAGCATCTTGAGAAACCATGGCAATCATTAGAACTGGAATAAAACAAATGGCTTACTGAAGGGACTGAATACTCTGGTGAGGATGACTAAACAGTAAGACAGCAAATGGGGGTGCTATGAGATAAGGATTTTTTTTAAATGTGGAAGAAGCAGAGGGAACCAAACCTGGTATGACCAGAATGGGATTATAAAACTGACCTCGGATTTGCACATCCTGGCTTTCAGTAGTAATCTAGTTATGAGTGGCACTGGGTGAAAGGCAAAAAGCAGTCCTGGGGCCAATCGTGAGCAAATGCATCTTAGTGGATTATCCCTACTGAGGGACAATGGAGAAGAATCTGGCATAAAGAACAGTCTTTAACGGTGGTTGATATAAGGCCTAGCATTTTAAGAACTGATGCAACATCTGGAGTGGGGTTGTGGGAGGGGTCTAACACTGCTTGGATTACAGATCCTGTCTGGGGGATAGGATGGCCAACTATTTTATGATATCCAATTGGCAGACTATAAATATTACAGAATGTGAAGGCTCCAGGTGGGATTTTGGAAGACTGACAATGATCACATAGGATATTCACAGATGAAGTATTCTTCTGCCATAATGAGTTTTTCCCAGTTTAATTTCTCCAAGTCTTTTAGGTTTCCAATACTTTGACAGAAATGGACTTCATTTCCAAGTCAGGGAACAATCTAAGTTCATGAAATCAGTATTGTTTTAATCTTTTATGTTAGCTAATATTGCTGCTCTTAGCACACACCGTGTGCCCAGAACAGCCTCCTTCTGTTATGCAGTACACACAAAAATAATGCCAGAACTCAAAGCCCCTTTTTTGAAGTACTCTGTCAGAAAGAAATGAAAGTAAGCTGTCAAGAAGTAAACACAGGCATTCAAGTTAAAATACATTTCCTGCTCTGTAAAAAAAACTTCCCGATCATAAAGACATACAAAATTTCTGAAAAGCAGTACACTAACCACAAAAACAGTCCTCAATATATAAACATAAGCCTTGTTCTAAACATATCAGTCCCCGACAGAAAGCTTCCAATATTGTAAAAATACAATTTTTCTTAAAGAGAAAATACAGTTCTTACTCAACAAATAAAATAAATATCTTCTTACAAAGACAAGAATTTCTGTATGTAAGGGTTCCTCTATCAGGACTTGCCAGAAATGAAGTCTGAAGCTGAATGCTGCTTCCTCTCAAAGTAGCAAGAAAGTACTGAAATCGTCTACACCCCGATTGCTGACTTCCCTCCAAGGAGGTTGCCAGTGCTTTGTGAAGGAGAACAATTGTACCCTGGGCAGTGAACATTAACACTTTCCTACACAATAATAAATAGTGGAAAGGCTTTCTCTAATGGAGACTTATCTGCCCAGCTCTTGGAAGATGTCTAGCTGACTGACAGTTCTATCGGGTCTGCCGAAGGAGCATTCACTTCAGCAGCAAAAGAGCACTGATGTCTATGTGATATGTAGGTCAAACAAAATGAAGGGTAAAAATTTGTATTTCGGAGAATCTGGGAGATATCAGAAACAGCAATAGTCAGGCAGCTAAGCACTTTATGGAAACACATGGGGGTGTGGATTCAGGGTTCTTCTTTTCAGTTCTGGCAAAACTATTTTTACCTAGGGGAGGTGATCATGTAAGTAAATTGTTAGAACTAGAGACTGTATTACTTTTGAATTATAGAACATTGTGTCCTACTGGTTTAAATCAGGAAATTAATAGTTAGTGTGTTTAAAATGTATTATATTAAAAAATATGAATGCTTTTGTAGTAATGGATTTTAAGTGATGAATTTGTTTTAATTGTTTTATTAGGGATGTTTGTTTACACCTGATCCATATAACGTAGACTACTGCAACAGTGATATACATCTGGACAGCTTCAGCAAATGATAGGGTACTGAAATGTAAAACTGAAGCTATATGGTATGAAACACAGTGCAGACAAAACAGTGACCATGGCAGCAAATAGCAGAAATCAGAAGAAGCTGAAAATTGAGGTAATGGAGAAAAATGGCAGAACAGATAAACAATTCCAAGTTTCTGGAAGATGTGACAGAGGAGATAGGAAGTCTGAATGAGGAGGTCAAAGCTTGAATCAGAGATACTGAAATCAACTGGACCAGAATATAAGAAGGTAGTGTGTGACAGAAAAATGTCAAGATGAAGTCAGGTGTAAAACAGTGGTGCAACAGGTACTTCTGTATGGCACAGAAATCTAGGCAGTGAAAGTGGTGCAGCTGAGAAAGCTTGAGGTGACTGGCATGAGGTACCTGAGATGGGTAGTAGGATGCACACTGTGGGAAAGACAAGAAGTGAGGGCACAAGAGCAGAGGCCAAAGCAAATTCAGTTGCAGGGAGGGTCAAACAGAATAGATTAAAGTGCTTCACTCAAATGTGTAGGAAAGAAGACAGTACAGTAAAGATTTAGGGAAGGAAGGCAAAAGGAAACACAGATATACAGCCAAGAGATGGATGGACCTTGTGACAGTAGAACTGTGACAGTCAGACATGACTCTCAAAGAAGGAATGAGAGTGGCTCTGAATCAAGGGCTGGCAACCATTGAAGCAACAACCTAACCACATGCAGAAATGGGAAAAAAGGGGTTGATGACATGATACAAAGGAGACGCTTCCTTTTGGTTCACTACAGTCTACCTACAGTGACAAACTAACTCAAAAGCAACCATACATTTTGCTTAATATATGATAGGTTTACAGGTTAGTACTAAGCTAACTGCCGTTGTGAGCCATTTTAAGCCTAGCCAATTATCCCCTGTGAGACTCAAACCCTGCACCTTGTGTTTGTAAGGCAAACACCCTAACCATTAAGACACCCTCCCAACCCCTTAATCCCAATTTAATTACAATCTAACTCACTACTTGCCACTTTTAAGTCTCTTCTTGAAACAATTCATGCAGTTTACAAGAATGATACTGATACAGCTCCATATTCATCCACAGTTTGGCTCCTGGTACTCCCTGAATAAATCCACAGTTTAGCTCCTGGTACTCTCCCTGAATAAATCCACAGTTATGCTTCTGGCATTCCCTCAATAAATCCACAGGTTGGCTCCTGGCACTCCCTCAATAAATCCACAGTTTGGCTCCTGATACTCCCTCAATAAATCCACAGTTTGGCTCCTGGTACTCCCTCAATAAATCCAGAGTTTGGCGCCTGGTACTCCCTCAATAAATCCACAGTTTGGCTCCTGATACTCCCTCAATAAATCCACAGTTTGGCTCCTGGTACTCCCACAATAAATCCAGTTTGGCTCCTGGAACTCGCTGAATAAATCCACAGTTTGGCTCCTGGCACTCCCTGAATAAATCCACAGTTTGGCTTCTGGCACTCCCTCAATAAATCCACAGTTTGGCTCCTGGTACTCCATCAGTAAATCCACAGTTTGGCTCCTGGTACTCCCTGAATAAATCCACAGTTTGGTTCCTGGCATTCCATGAATAAATCCATTTAGGCTCCCAATACTCCTTGGGTACATCTACAGTCAGGCATCTTGTATTCTTAAGCATATTCAAAGTTATTTCCATTCAGAGTCATCTACAAGTCCGCATTCTTAGTCTTAAAGATGGTCTGTGCCAGAGGCAAATGTCTCTACTGTTGGAGGTTAAATCCTTGCTTT
Organism: Protopterus annectens; assembly: GCF_019279795.1. Lineage (NCBI taxonomy): Eukaryota > Metazoa > Chordata > Ceratodontiformes > Protopteridae > Protopterus > Protopterus annectens. The sequence goes on from NC_056733.1 coordinate 1,401,753,926, forward strand.
TAACATTACTTCACCAGGCGATTCACTCGAGGCAGGTTTTACTACTGTAATGTGTTTACACACACCAGCATCAAGTTCTTGCCATACTATACAGGGCATACAGTACAAAAAAGCACTCATCATACAACATCCATTCACTGTGTCACAATAAAAATATTAGACACAGACACACACACACACACACACACACACACACACACACACACACACACACACACACACACACAAGCATAAATGTATGTTTTTGTGAAGCTGGCTGGTCACATGGGGTATGACTTATATAACAAACTACTGCTGTCCCCATCCCCCATGGCACACCATGAAGTAGGGAACTTTGTCACTCCCTCAAAACTAAACATACCAGCCCTGAGCTTACACCAACTCAGAGGTTAAGGAAATACTTCATGCTGCTCTTCAACCAGGTATTCTTTCTCTCTAGCACTGTGGCACAGAATAATAAATGGATGAGGATGAGAGTATAATTCCTGGAAGAAAAGGTTATCCGTTAGATGCATCTTATGGTTGATCTGCAATGGAGGTCTGGATGGGCAGGTTGGCACTGTCCTTACGGAGACATGGCATTAGCTGAGTCACCTTAGATGAAGTACAAAACTCAAGCACACTAAGTGCACATCCATCCCTGGATGGAATGATCACGTTAGGGGCAATGATATAAGAAAAAATCCTCCTCGGCAGTAATTATGACAATGCTCTAAGGTGACTCAATCTCCTTATCAGATCCAAACTTGAGTCAGAGAAAGTTCAGGGGAGACTTCTCAGATTTGGTAGACCCAGTGCATGAGAAGAGTTTACTGGAAGAAGCTGTCACGCTGCTAGGAGTTCCTATATTTAGATTTAGAGGCTCTCGTGAAGTCATAAACCTAACTCCCATGCAAAAATACTTTTATAATACAAGTTAGGTATTGCAGTGTACCCCCATTTCCTCAACTTACATGCCCTGGGTTGTTTATAACATCAGAGGACTTCAGCTGATGAAACAATATCTGTATAACAGACTTTACAGTTTAACAATGAAGTTTCTTTGTACAAAACGGGTTCATACTAGGATGACGAAAACACATTTTGTCGAATGCGTTTTCGTCAACACATGTAGGGAGAACAGGCAAAACAGCTTAGCGGCTGTTCAGCGAATTCTTTCCCTGGGAAAGAAGTCGCTTGACCGCGTCGTTGCTTTGCCTGTTCTGGAGTGCAGTGTGGTCCCTTGTCCGGTATAGCTCCCGAGCATGATTGTGCAACAATTACTAACCTTAGGGTTAGGGTGCAGGTTAAGGTAAGTGCATATGTATGAAAGTGTTTACTGTTTTTTATTTTGTGTTAGATGTATGGTTGAGTTACGTGTGTGTGTGTGTGTGTGTGTGTGTGTGTGTGTGTGTTGTGGGCATTTGAAAGACATGCGTAAATGGGCGTGCCTTCGTTGAAGGTTGAACGTCGAGCTGGCACCTCAGCATTTGTCAAAATCTACTGCCAATCATTAGCAGACCGGAGTTCCGCTGTGGCAACCCCTAACCAGGAAAAGCCGAAAGACAACAACAAAAACTTTTCTTTTGGGGGGATAGGATTAGGGTTTAAGGTAAGTGTGTTTGTGTTTGGAACTGTTTATGTAAATGTGCGAGAGTTACTGACCTTAGGGTTACGGTGCAGGTTAAGGTAAGTGCATATGTTTTAAAATGTTTGCTGTTTTTTTTTTTTGTTAGATGTATGGTTGTGTTACGTGCATATGTGTATTTAGTTGTTTACTGGTTTTAGGGGAGTATAATTAGGGTTAGGGTATGTATGTGTATGTGTTTGGAAGTGTTTAATATTTTTTTTTTTTTTTTTTGGAGGGGTGGAAAAGCGATTTCTTTCCCTAGGAAAGAAATCACTGTTCTGTGGTTTCGACATTTTCAGCATTCGCTGAATATGTGTCGATGTAACACTGTTCGCTGTTTTCAGCGTTTGGATATGAACTCTACAAAACATTCCACATGCCTCAAAGCTTTCCTAGTTAAAGCTTCTCTCTAGGTTACCACAAAGATGACTAAATTTCCATGTCTTTTTGCAGTCGTCTAGGACTGGAGCTATCAAAATGAAATCGACAAATCAATACTTGCTCAACAGTTGTTCTATATAAATATATATATATATATATATATATATATATATATATATATATATATATATATATATATATACACCCACACATGCAAGGATCTGAAGGCCTGGCTTTATTGCACACACTATCGTACGAATGCATGAATACACCTAGTACATCAACCTTCTCCCTCTTCTTTCGGTTGCTCCCGTTAGGGGTCACCACAGCAGATCAACTGTTTCCATTTCTTCCTGTCCTCTGCATCTTGCTCTGTCACACCAACCACCTGCGTGTCCTCTCTCACCACATCCATAAACCTTATCTTAGGCCTCCCTCTTTTCCTGTTACCTGGCAGCTTCATCCTTAGCATCTTTTTCCCAATATACTCTGCATCCCTCCTCAGCACATATCCAAACCAACGTAATCTTGCCTCTCTGGCTTTGTCTCCAAACCTTCCCACCTGGGCTGACCTTCTAATATACTTATTCCTAATCCTGTCCATCCTCTTCACACCCAGTGCAAATCTTAACCTCTTCAACTCTGCCACGTCAAGCTCCGACTCCTGTCTTTTTGTCAATGCCACGGTCTCCAACCCATATAACATAGCTACTCTCACTACCCTCTTGTAGACCCTTCCCTTTCACTCTTACTGGTACTCGTCTGTCACAAATCACTCCTGACACTCTTTCTCCACCCACACCATTCTGCCTGTACTCTCTTCTTCACCTCTCTTCCACACTCACCATTACTCTGAACTGTTGATCCCAAGTACTTAAACTCATTCACCTTCCCCACCTCTACTCCCTGCATCCTCACCATTCCTCTATCCTCCCTCTCATTCACACACATATATTCTGTCTTAGTCCTGCTGACCTTCATTCCTCTTCTCTCTAGAGCATATCTACACCTCTCCAGGGTCTCATCCACCTGTTCCCTACTCTCACTACAGATCACAATGTCGTCTGCAAACATCAGAGTCCACGGGGACTCCTGTCTGAGCTTGTCTGTCAACCTGTCCATCACCATTGCAAATAAGAAAGGGCTCAGAGCTGATCCTTGATGTAATCCCACCTCCACCTTAAATGCATCCATCACTCCCACTGCAGACGTCACCGCTGTCACACTACCCTCGTACATATCCTGTACCACTCTTACATACTTCTCTGACACTCCCGACTTCCTCATACAATATCACAACTCCTCTCTAGGCACCCTGTCATATGCTTTCTCTAAATCCACAAAGACACAATGCAACTCCTTCTGACCCTCTCTGTACTTCTGCATCAACACTCACAGAGCAAACATCGCATCTGTAGTGCTCTTTCCTGGCATGAAACCATACCGCTGATCACTAATCATCACCTCCCTTCTTAACCTAGCTTCCACTACTCTTTCCCATAACTTCATGCTGTGACTGATCAGTTTAATCCCTCTGTAGTTACTACAGCTCTGCACATCACCCTTATTCTTATAAATCGGTACCAAAACACTTTTTTCTCCATTCCTCAGGCATCCTCTCACTTTCCAAGATTTCATTAAACAATCTAGTTAAAAACTCCACTGCCATTTCACCTAAACACCGCCATGCTTCCACAGGTATGTCATCTGGACCAACAGCCTTTCCGTTCTTCATCCTCTTCATAGCTATCCGTACTTCCTCCTTGCTAATCCACTGCACGTCATGATTCACTATCCGCACATCATCCAACCTTCTCTCCCTCTCATTCTTTTCATTCATCAACCCCTCAAAGTACTCTTTCCATCTGCTCAACACACTCTCCTCGTTTGCGAGTACGTTTCCCTCATTATCCTTTATCACCCTTACCTGCTGCACATCTTTACTAGCTCGGTCCCTCTGTCTAGCCAATTGGTACAGGTCCTTTTCTCCCTCCTTAGTGTCCAACCTTTTATACAACTCTTCATATGCCTTATCCTTAGCCTTTGCCACCTCTCTCTTTGCCATGCACCTCATCTCCTTATACTCTTGTCTACTTTCTTCATCTCTTTGACAATCCCACTTCTTCTTCGCCAACCTCTTTCTCCGTATACTCTCCTGTACTTCTTCAATCCACCACCAGGTCTCCTTGTCCGCCTTCCTCTTTCCAGATGTCACACCAAGCATCTTTCTAGCCATCTCTCTTACTAGCTCTGCTGTAGTTACCCAGCTATTCAGTAACTCTTCACTGCCACCCAGTGCCTGTCTTAACTCTTCCCTGAACATCACCTCACAATTACCCTTTTTCAATTTCCACCATTTGATCCTTGGTGCTGCCCTCACACTCATCCTCCTCTTCTTGATCACCAATGTCATCCTACAAACCACCATCCTATGCTGCCTAACTACACTTTCCCCTGCCACCACTTTACAGTCCCCAATCTCCTTCAGACTGGCCCTTCTACATAAGATATAATCCACCTGTGTGCATCTTCCTCCACTCTTGTATATCACCCTATGCTCCTCCCTCTTGTTAAAATATGTATTCATCACAGCCATGTCCATCCTTTTCGCAAAATCCACTACCATCTGACCTTCTGCATTCCTTTGCTTAACACCATACCTACCCATCACTTCCTCATCCCCTCTGTTCCCTTCACCAACATGCCCACTGAAATCTGCTCCAATCACCAGTCTCTCACCCTTGGGTAAAGTCATCACCACTTCATCCAACTCACTCCAAAATTTTTCTTTTTCATCCATCGCACACCCAACTTGTGGAGCATATGCACTAACAACATTCATCATTACACCATCAATTTTCAGCTTCATAAACATCACTCTACCCGACACTCTTTTCACCTCCAAAACACTCTTAGCATACTGTTACTTCAGGATAATGCTACGCCATTTCTCCTTCCATCCACACCATGATAAAACAATTTGAAACCGCCTCCAATACACCTAGCCTTGCTCCCCTTCCATCTGCTCTCTTGCACACACAATATACCAACCTTCCTTTGGTCCATCATATCAGCTAGCTCCCTCCCTATACCAGTCATACTGCCAACATTCAAAGTTCCGATCCTCACTATCACAGTCCTAAGCCTTTACCTGCCTTCAGGCATGCCTTCCCCCTCTTCTCCTCCTTCGGCCAACAGTAGCCCAATTTCCGCCAACAGTATTGGTGGCGGTCATTGTTAACCCGGGCCTCGTCCGATCCGGTATGTATTTCTGTACTGTTGTCTGCATGTATGATTTGGCAAAATTTTATGCCGGATGCCCTTCCTGATACAACCCTCCCCATTTATCCGGGCTTGGGACCGGCATAATGAAATGCACTGGCTTGTGCATCCCCAATCATCAACCAGTGAACCTTATTTCTCTCCAGTGTTACAATCAGAATGTGCAACAGTTAGCAAGTCATTTAACATGTTTTCTCTGTTCTGTTTTTTGTGCCCCCCCCCCATCCCATTGCACTACTTACCACATCCCAGTGCCTCTCCTCTCTACAGCAAGAAGGAAAGGAGATAAAGATGTCCAGTTATCACACTAGCAGGAAAGTAGAGAAGAGTTTTTGTTTTTTTGGTTTAATCTTAACCTCAGCCCCTTTGCAAAGACTGCAGTAACATGGATACACAGTTCATATACAAGGGATGCCAAGTGCACACCCTCCACTGTGGTCAATCTGCTTGCCTGAGCAACAAACTCTTGTCTTGAGTGGTGGGGTCACAGCTGAAAAAAATAGCCCCATGATGGGCACACAAACATTATGGCTACACATTTTCAACACACAGTCTAGCTACTACAGAGCTTGTATCAGATACATAAACCTATGGCTCCTTAGCCACAGCTGGGGCTTAGTCTATTTTTGCTTTGCTACATAAACCCTACCCCCAGCTCCTCAAAAAAGTCATGCAGTATAAACCAATATAATGAAGGTTCAGGTTCCAATATTGTATATTTTCTGAATGTCCAAGTGAAATTAGGTAATTCTGCCATATCTGTACACTTACATGACTACAGTTAAAAGAATTACTATTAATATTAACAATGCAATTAAACATATACAGCACACATATACAAGTAAATTTGAAAAATATTTCTGTAACCAAAGAATACAACATGAAACAACCATGATACTAAAATTCATGCACACTTTTAAGTTTCTAATGTTTATTGTTTACTGAAGCCTAATTTTTGTGCTGCAATCACATTAACAATAGCTGTATGTACATAAACAAATTACCTGCACTGCAACACTGTTCCCCCCCCTTTGTATTAGCTGAAATTTTTGCTAGTTGAAAAGTTTCCATATTGTAAAGACTGTCAGTAAACTTACAAGAATACTTGCATACATTAATTGCATTCTAAGGAAATGTTACAACCAAACAAGAAGTTATGTACTCACCATAATGTTCGATGTATGCAGTCCATCTCGCCTCACATTCTTACTCGTGGATTCGGAGCCGAACCTCGGCTCCGACTCGGCCATACTCTAGCTTGAAGTCTTTCAATTGGCTGGGCTAAGAGGTATCTCATGCTGCACTGCACCCTTTCCCCAGATCTTGTTTGCTGCTAGCTCAATCACTCACCTTCCATACACATAACACATAGAGAAGGAAAAACATTCCAATAATAAAAGGAGTACTGAAACCAGAACTAACCTCTAGGCCCTCCAAGTTGAGGGAAGGCAGGGGGGGGGGGGAGTAAGTAAGAATGTGAGGCAAGATGGACTATATACATTGAATGTTATGGTGAGTACATAACGTCTTGATGTTATGTAGTCCAATCTCGCCTACATTCTTACCCGTGGGACAGCGTCCAAAGCACCTGAACCCTGGGAGGCTTAGTGGAAAATACTCCTGAGCACTGTGGAACCAAAGGAAGATCTGCCTCTGGATACCAAATCCAATTTGTAGTGAGTAATAAAGGTGTGAGGAGATGCCCATGTAGCCGCAGCACAAATATCATCCATAGACATCCTGGGCTGAAATGCTGTAGAGGAAGACATTGATCGAGTAGAATGAGCCTTCACTTTAAATGGTAACTCCTTACCACCTGAGGCGTAAATGAAGGAAATACAACTAGAGATCCATCTAGACAAGGTCACTTTGGAAACAGGAGACCCAATCCTATTTTCTGAAAATGAGACAAATAGCTGATCCGATTTTCTAAGATCCTTCGTTCTATGCAAATAAAAACGCAACTGTCTATGAACATCCAGCTGGTGAAATTTAAATTCTGCCTAATTAGAAAACTCTGGAAAAAATACGGGCAGTTCAATGGATTGGTTGAGATTACTAACCGAAGCCACTTTCGGCATAAAGGAAGGGTTTGGTCTGAGGAAACCCTGCTCTTGTGAAATATCAAGTAAGGTGGTCTGATTGACAAGGCTTGGAGCTCCGAGACACGTCTAGCTGAAGTGATGGCTACCAAAAAGATTGTCTTCCAAGTCAAATATTTCAATTCACAAGTAGCTGCAGGCTCAAAGGGGGATGAAGTGAGACATTGTAGCACAAAATTTAGGTCCCAAGGCACGACCGGGTCAAGGACTGGAGGTCGAAGCAGCATAGTGCCCTTCAAGAATGCCTTACAAAGTCTATGCACCATTAGACTGGGTTCATTAGTGACGTGAAAAGTGGAAATAGCCGCCAATGGACTTTAATGGTTGCTGCTGCTGACCCCTGATTGAAAAGCATGGAGAGAAATTCCAGAACTGAAGAAATTGGAATTGTACAAGGATCAATTTGTTTTGCATGAGCCCAGATGGAGAATCTTTTCCATTTACTGGAATACATCTTTCTGGTCGAAGGCTTATGGGAAGAAGGCAGAATATGAACCACTTCCGGAGAAAAATAATGAAGCCTGACTAGTGATGGAACTGGAGTAGCCAGGCTGTCAACCGGAGGGTCTGAAGAGTGGGATGGAACTGCCCTGACATACGAGTCAGTAGATCTGGCTGTGGGTCCAGAATCCAGGGGTCGTCCATGAGATAGGGATGGAGAAAAGGGAACCAAATTTGATGAGGCCAGTGTGGAGCAATCAGAATCATTCTGCTTCCCAAGGATTGCACTTGCTGAATAACCTCTGTCAGCAGAGGAACAGGTGGGAAGGCATAAAGTAGACCGGAAGGCCAATCGTGAACTAGAGCGTCCCTGGGTGACTCCCGCTGAGGGGGGATAAGGGTGAAGTACCTGCGGCACTTGGTATTGAGGGGACTGGCAAATAGGTCGCAGCAAGGCTAACCCCATCTGCGGAAAATCTGCTCCACAACATGACTGTTCAGGGACCACTCGTGAGGCATCATAATAGCTCTGCTCAACCTGTCGGTGATCACGTTGGACTTCCCCGGAATGTGCATTGCTACAAGAAAACTTTGGGAAGACACTGCCCACTGCCACACTCGAATGGCCTCTCTGCAAAGGGGGTACGACTTGGTTCCTCCCTGTTTGTTCAGATACCATACCACCGACATATTGTCTGAGTGGATCGCAATTGTCCCGAGAGGGAGAAAGCTCTGAAGTGCTTGCAATGCTAGTAGCACTGCTCTCATCTCCAAGATACTGATATGCAGATGTATCTCGTGTTCCTGCCACGTGTCTTTGACTGTCCTGCCGAGATAATGCCCCTCCCCACCCAATCTGGGAGGCATCCCTCGTCACTATGGCAACAGGAAGGGATGGGACGAAGGGTTTTCCCGCACTGAGGTTACTGGTGCGAAGCCACCAGCGTAGATCTTGCTTGCTCTTGTCTGTGATCATTATAAGATGAGAAAGCGGAAGATGTAGAGACCACTGGGCAAAGAGCAGCCACTGAAGGAGCCTCATGTGTAGCCTCGCAAGAGGAACCAGCATAATTGTTGCAGCCATTGTCCCTAACAATTTCAGAACCATTTTTGCCATTATTTTTTTCAGAGGGAGCAACGTGTATACCTGTTGTTGCAAACCCTGAATCCTTTCTTGTGGTAAAAACGCCCTCATGAGGATGGTGTCTAACTCGGCACCTATAAAGGTGACACGCTGCAAGGGCAACAAGGCAGACTTTTCCCAGTTTAGAGTGATGCCCAATTGTTGACATAGCTTGATAGTGGTGTCTCTGGTCTGTATTAGCAGAAGCCAGGTGGTGGCAGAAAGGAGCCAGTAGTCCAGGTACGGAAACACCTGGAATCCCTGACGTCTCAAGTGAGCCATCACCACTGCCATACATTTGGTGAACACCCTGAGGGCTGTAGTGAGACCAAAGGGCAGGGCACAAAACTGAAAATGACTGGCTCCAAGCCAGAAGCGTAGATTACTTCTGGATGCCCTGTTCGTCTTTATATGGTAGTAAGCATCCTTGAGGTTGACGAAGCACATCCACACTTCTTTTCCCAACAAAGGGAGAATAGATTGCAATGTGACCATTCGGAACTTGGACTTCTTCACATGGAGGTTCAAGTGGCTGAGATCCAAGATGGGTCTCAGGTCCCCTGTTCTTTTCGGCACCAAAAAGAATCTGGAGTAAGTCCCTAATCCGATCTGGTCTGAGGGGACATGCTGGAAGGCTCCTTTTTCTAGCAGCTTTATAACCCCTGAAGCTGCAGAATCCCTTTGATTGGGTGGAACATCTGGGATTCTTTTGATTGGTGGGGGAGGAGAAGAGAAGGGAATGTGATATCCTCTGGAAACTATTTTTAATACCCACTGGTTCTGGGTGATGTCTTTCCAGGCTTCTGGGTATAGTGAAATGTGACCCCCGACAGGCTCCTGAGACGCGCAGTCAGGCCTCCCATCAGGAGCGCTGGTAGGGAGAATCACGAAAGGAGTCACGGTCTCTCTGGTTACGCGGGCCTCCTCTGCCTCTAGGGTGGCGTCTACCTGAGTTACCACCCTCTACCCTGGCTCTGGAGGGAGAATCACTTTGCGTGCCATGAAAAAACCTCTGCGATTTCTTGAACCACATGTTTCCACTCTTCTGGACCTTGGGATAAGGTCCAGAAGGCATGAAAAAACGGACTCCCACGGCAGACAGAGTTTTTTCCTCTTGCTCGCACCTAGTGACAGTGTCCTTCACCTTGGTTCCGAACAACAAGAAACCATCAAACGGGGCATTGGTGAATGTAGACTTGAAGACCTCCGCGAAATTACAGAGGTACATCCAGGAGTGCCTCCTGAGAGAAACTCCGGAACTCGCTGCCCTACTCACTCCTTCAGCTGCGTAAGAGATCAGCCTCATGGAGGAGTTAGCAATAGAATTTAGGGTAGACATCTGAGCTTTGACTTTCTGAGCCACTGCGTCAGAAACGTTACCCTGCAGAGAATCTCCTAGCTCTTTCAGGAGATCTCTTTGGAGCCATGTAAAATGTGACAAGTAATTCAGCGACCGCAGAGTAAAGGCCGCTTACGAAAACATACGCTTCCCATACTGGTCCATGGTCCTAGACTCCTTGTTAGGGGGATGGATGGTAGAAGAAGTCTCAGCCAGTTCCTTCTTGGTGGCCGCTGCCACCACCATAGCATCTAATGGAATGCCCTTCGTGAGAAACTCTTTGTTGTCACCGGGGGCAGACAGAAATTTGCTGGGTCTCCTGGGGACTGGTTCCACAGTGTCAGGGGTTTCCCACACCCTTCGACAAACCAGGTCCAGGAGTTCGAAGGGTGGAGAAACCCAGGAGGCGGAGGGTTGAGACCCAAAGGCCTTCAGGAACACAGACTCCTCCTTGGAGGGGGGTTTAGAGGGCCAGTCACCTCTCTGCTTCAAGTTCTCTAGGATATCAGTGAAAGAGATATCTTCAGAGGATGACTTGGGGGACCCCTCTGATTCCTCGAGGTCGGTGTCCGACATGAGAGACTCTTCCTGGGAGTCGATGTGATTCCTCTTGCACGTTCTTTTTCTGGGTGGCTCCTCTGACAAAAACTCTGGGGGGCCCTCAGAAAATTGGGGACCACTCATGGAGGTATCCTGAGGCCTTGGGTCTCCGCTGTCCAAGGACAGTGGGCGATCAGAGACTGATACTGGAGCTGGGGGGGGGGGTAGAGTGTCAGTGCTGTATGATGCAGCTGAGGACCTGGCCAGCACACTCCGCATGACCTCGAAAGCTGGTTCCCCCAGCTCTGATGATCGACCAACCATGGAAGACCTCTGAGCAGAAGGGACAAGGTCCAAAGCTGAAGCAAGGGTCAGGCTCACCCGAGCCGAAGCACCAGGAGGGAGGCTAGGAGACAAAGAGCGTCCCGAGACTCCCCCCTCGGGTCTGACCGAGGAACCATGAGTCATAGACCCCGTGGACAGAGCCAACGGGGTCAGAGCTGATATCAGAGCCGATAAGCCAGGATGGGCTATCGGAGCCAACCTACAAGCATCAGATGGCGCCGACCACTCTGGCTCCGAAGGCTGAGATTTGCTCGGAGGAGGATCTATTGACGATGGATGTGTGACGGGCTCCAGAGCCGACTGGGCTGGAGCCAAAAGCAATTTAGCCAGCACCGGTGATTGGAGCAGTCTCTGCACCACTCTATCCACATCAGAGAGTGTCCTGGAGGACCTAGAGGACAAGGTAGGAGATCTAGGCCTCCTCTCAGAAGGAGACCTGCGAGGAGGAGAAACCGGTCTAAAAACTGGAGACAGCCTCCGAGCTAAAATCTCCGTCACCGGCTCCGAAAGGCTGGGAGCCGATGTAGGTTCTGTCGATTCACCAACTTCCTTCGGCACCGAAGACAATGGCGCCAAGGATGCCACAGTAGACTTAGTAACTTTCTCCGGTTAATGGGATACCATGACAAATACTAAGACAAAGGCCACAAAAGGCCGCACAAAAAAAAACTTCTACAAACCAACAACACACACACCTAGCTATGAAAATAGCTTTTGGAGCAATAATTTTGGTCAAAGAAGACGAAAAGTTATACTTAGCCACAGCCAAGAGCAAGACCACGTCTGAGCTTTACGAGCGGCAAATGAGATCTGGGGAAAGGGAGCAGTGCAGCATGGGATACCTCTTAGCCCAGCCACATGAAAGACTTGGAGCTAGAGTATGGCCAAGTCGGAGCAGAGGTTCAGCTCCGAACCCACGGGTAAGAATGTAGGCGAGATTGGACTACATAACATCACTTGTTATCCTTAATCCACTTCTATCTAACTGATGTGTGCTTTACACATATTGTTCATGGTCCAATGAAGGAATGAAAATGAAAAAGGAAGGCACTTGGACCTCATGTAATGCTAGACATTTTATACTGTCAATGTCTACTCTGTGACAGTCTACAATTCATGGCTTTTAATTTGTAAACATACCCCATGGTAAAAGGAATTTACCAATCATTTAAATTCTATACATTAATAACTTTTTCTGTGTAACAGTCTAGACCAAAAATGCACAATCTTCTTACCTATGTAACTACCACCTTCAAGGGCATCATAACTATTAGATACCAAGGAATCCTCTGTGGATGTCAAATCAAAACCACCTAGAAGAAATAAAACACACAACACTGATAACATTGTAAAATAAGCAAATATGGTTACATTTACAATGTTGGTGGAAGTTAAACTAAGTAAAAACATACACAATCTCTCCAAGCATTTAATAAAAAAATAAACATAAAAATTACAGTGGTGTTAGGAAAGTACAGTTGTGTAACTAAACTTACCATAACAGTAGATGTTCGAATGATCACCACTGCAGTAGCATTAGCTCTATTGGTTATATCCAGAGAAGGTGGACACAGTGCCCGTGTGAGTGTGCGTGCTTGCAGTATGTGTTGCCTCCAGAAATGAACTGAGCACTAACCCCTATTAGGAGGGCAATGACGGTTAAGTGGTTTTAACAGAATGTGGTGCCAAGTGCCTTTTTGGGATATAGTTTTGCCATGGAATGAACAAATGAAGACCATGCAATGAGCCACACGTTTAGAAACCTTTAACTTAGAAACAGGTCTGCCTTTTGCCTTGTACAAAGGGCACAAATATCTTGAAAAATCAAAAAGGAAAAGGATCAGTTATCTCAGCTGACTATGCATCTAAGGAATACAAGAGCTTTCTCCTTTTTGCTTTGGGGCAGGTGGTAAAAAAATGAGTGCAAATAGTCTGATTCAAGGATGCTTCCATCACTAGCTTAAACATGAAAAAAGGGTTGGTGAGAAGTGCAACTCTGTCCTTGTAAATGGTGAGAAAAGACCCTCTGCACAAGAGGGCCTGTAGTTCAGAGAAGTTTCTAGCACAGGTGCCAGCTAATAAAAACACAGTTTTCCAGGACAAGTACTTGAGAGGAGCAGTGGTAAACAGTTCAAAGGAAAGCAACATTAACTTTTCCACAAAATAACTGCAATTCTTAGGAGAGGGCTGTTTCTTTGGTGGCCTCTGGTGGTGCACTCCTTTGAGGAGGTGCTTCAAAGACAGACTAGAGCACAGTTGGAGATCTCAAGGAAGCATGCTGAAATGGTAGAAACATGCAGCTTCAAAGGGCAGCAAGAAAATAATGATTTGAAAAGCCTGACAGGCAAGTAAGGACCTTGTATACCTAAGAAATGGGCATTCTTTGGCATTAAGTGGACAATCTTTTCCATTTTTCTATTATGATTTGCTTGTATTAAATTTCCAAGTCTCCTTTAAGGCAGAAAGAATGTTGGCACAAGTGTAGAACATTATCCCACCTTCAGTTTGTGCAAGTCTGGGATTCTTAATCCAACAGACATGCAAATTCATTATGTTATGCATAAATTAACATTGACTGTCAGTTTGCCTGCTTGAAGCAGTGGATTTGTATATGCAGGGTGAAATACTTGCTTACAGACATTCACTAACTCCATTAGCAAATGAATACTCATAAAACAAGGCAGCCTGTCAGCTGCAATGTTAATTTAGTGCCTTTTTAAATTAATATCCATAAAAAAGATACCAAATAGTCTTAAGTCATAAACGATACACACACACACACACACACACACACACACACACACACACATGTATATGTATGTGTGTGTGTGTATATATATATATATATATATATATATATATATATACATACACACAAGTATAAAAGTAAGGTATCTGTTAAGACCCACTGCCATTTTTACTTTCTTTGTCCAATCTTTTAATGTGTTTTTTTAGGTTATATAGTATTGTTGTTACATCTCCAAAATGTTAAACACTTGCTAACAACTTCAACTCTGTAACTTGCAAGACGGCTAAAATGTTTCAGTTAACTTATCTTCAGAAGAAATGAGGTAAATGATCTGAAGATTCGAAAGATTTAGTTTAGTCAATATAGTACCCAGGTCGCCTGTGGACATCCAAGGTATAAAGCATCCTTTCTCCCTCATTGTTTGTGTCAGGAAAGAAAAAAGGGAGATGGGTAGTTTGACTTAAAATAAACTTGGATACCATTTTAGGCATAAAAGAAGGATTATTTCTCATAACCCTATCCTTATGGAAAATAAGGTTTGGTTTATTCACGATAGGTGCTTGCAACACAGATGCACTTCTTGCAGAGGTCACAGCAATCAGTAAAACTGTCTTCCATGTTAACAACCTCGCGTTATCCATTTTAGCTGGTTCAAATGGAGCAAATGTTAGCTTCTCTAACACAAAAGTAAGATCCCAAGGAGAGGCCACTGGTTTTCTTGGAGGCCTCATATGTAAAACCCTTTTCAAAAACATTTTAACATGAGACTACATTGGAAAAGGAGGATCCATGGGCAGATGAAATGGCCTCTGATAGTAGAATAAAAAAAGGACACTGGATAATAACTCACACAAACATTGCAAAACCAGAGAACAACTAGCCATGAATGAGTGTTGGTTATGTTGCTAGCACCACCTGGAAAACCTTTTCCATTTGCTAATATACAACCTTCTAGTAGCAGGCTTTCTTGCCTCCATTAGTTCCTGAAGCACATCCTCAGTAAAGAGATGCCTAAAAGGAATTAAGACCCTATTATCCAAGCAGTCAATTGAAGCTTATTCGTTTCAGGATGCATCCAACTTCCCTATTCTTGTGTGAGTAGATCTAGTCTGTGAGGAAACTTGTGGTAATTGCCCCTGGCCATATCCAAAAGAATGGAGAAAGTACAGTTGTGTACACTTGCCATAAATGTAGATGTTGAAGTGTATTCACTGTTGCAGTCCTGGTTACCCTCCCTCCAGCCCCCTGACTTCTATTGACTATACCTCTATTCTTGTTTACTATGCTTAACGCTTTTTAGTGTATTTGCTTTTTTGTTGGAGGTGTTACCTTGTATATAATTGCTTCCCATTATGGGGGCACCTGACATCTGGGGCAAGAAAAACTGATGTAATGGCGAGGGCTGCATGCTTATACCCCTGACTACCTGACGTCATGGAAGATGAGATAGCAACCAACGCAGGACCCAAGACTTTGATAATCAGGCCGACCGAGGGATACTGCAAGCAGATAACCCAAATATGATGACTGCAACAGTGAAACATGAAGAACATCCTAGGTTACCTATGCCAAAAGGGAGTCACCACAATGATCATGGGAGATTCCTTCTGAATCTTCAGAAGTATCCTGGCCATTAGTGGAAAGAGTAGAAAAGCATAAAGGAACATTTATTTATTTATTTAACATTTGTTGACCGGGAATGTCCGACTAGGTTCCACAGAGCCTGTTTTCAGCGGAGGCCCGGGGAGAAATGCTCCAGATGCATGTCTTTGGACATTCCTGTCCACGGAAAAGAAAAGGCATATGTTTTCCAGGTCTTCTTGCATAAAGTCCTGGAGCAGAATCTTGCCAACTGATTGTTTAGCGATGAGGCAAAAAAGGTCCACTTGAGGAACTCCCAACAGATAGATCAAATCTTGGACGACCCCCCCTGATCTAGTTTCCATTCATGAGGATGTGCCATTATCCTACTTAGCCTGTCTCCCACACAGTTTTGCACTGACAAAATGTAGCATGCCTGTACAGTAAGATAGTGTTGTGAAGCTATATCTCAAGCTAACATGATTAGCCTGCAAAGGGGGTAAACCTGGTTCCCCCTTACTTGTTGATGTACCACAGGAATATGATATTGTCTGTAAAAACTTGAAAAGGTCCTGGGGATCAAAGATGATGCAGAGAGATGAATGCTTTAATCAGGGCAAGCATCTGTTTTATATCTATGTGCCTGCATTTGTCTTTGGTGTCATCTTTTATCCATCCTGAAACTACTTCCCAAGCAATGTCCAAGAAATCTGTTATTACTGACTGCTTTGGAACAGGGAGACAGAAGGGAAGACCTGGATTTAGGGATATCTGTTGTCTCCACCAAATGATTTCTCTTCTGGCAAATCCCAACACTTAGATTTGAAAAGACAAAGGGTGTTGGTCCTGGGACCAGAGAGACTTCAAATACTACTATCTCTCTCTCTCTCTCTCTCTCTCATGTGAAGTCCTGCCAGGGGTATCATGAAAATTATAGAATCCATGAGACCCAAAATCCTGACGTATTCCCTTGCATTGATCAAAGTCTGAATGGAAAATCCCAGAAATAGAAATAGATATAGAACTACTTTTTCCTGTGGAAGAAAAGCTCTTTGAACTATGATGTCTACTTGACATCCCAGAAACACAATTCTATGAAGGGCTGTTAAAAAAGACTTTTGAATGTTCTCTTGAAATCCCAGCCTATTCAAGAGAGATCTCACACAAGAAAGTGATTCCTGACACTTTGAAAAAGATTCTGCAGAGAAAAGCAAATAGTCTGAATATGGAAACCCTGCAGCCTGTAATGAGCTATAACGGAAACTAAACACTTTGCGAACACTCCTGTTACAGTGTACAGTCCCAAAGGGTAAGGCACAGAACTGATAATGTGATCCAGACACACAAAACCTTAATAAACAAAATCTGGATGAACAGGGACAAGATAAGCATCTTTTAAATCTAGTGTTACCAGGAAACCTGAATGAAGAAGAATAGGTAATAGGTTGTGAAGTGATATCATTTTGAGCTTGGGCACTATCACAAACTGGTTTAGGAAGGAAAGATAAAGATCCATTACTGGTCTTCAAGCAATTTATTTCTTTGGCACTAAAACATAGTTGAATAAAACCCCTTTCCCAATTTGTTGAATCACTCCCTGGAAGAGCATGTGATGAAGGACAGGTGGAAATATGAGAGTCTGCTCTGGAGGATGATGAATTATCCCAGGGATAGGAGGAATTTCCTCCCATTGTCATCTGTACCCCTTGATGAAATGTTCTTCAGAACACATTTGCCTGAAACTATCTCTTGCCAAAGAGAAGTGGAAATTCAGACTTTTTGGAAGACAAAAGGGGTTGCCAGGGTGGGGGGGGGGGATCAAAGTAATTCTGACTTACTGTAATATTCTTGGTTTTGGGAGTTTCCAGTATTCTTCTTGGAATCCCCTTGCTATTTCTTCTTAAACGTCTGTTAAATGTATTTTGTTGAGAGGGTTTGTTTTGTTTCTTACCAAAGCTGAATGAGGAGTTATAAAATCCCTTAGAAAATTTTGAAAAGGAGGACTGAAAAATCCTGGAGACCCCATGTATCAACTTGCCCATTTCATCACACTTTTTGATCACTTCTGCAGCAGAGGGACCACAAACTAAACTTCTATCCAACGGACAATTTAAAATATTACTTTTATCATCATTTGAGAGTTTCTAAGAATGCAGGCATGCAAACCTCCTCAAAACAGTACCAGTGGCAAGTATTAGTCGTATACACTACATACAATGAATAGTGACTTGAACAACAAAAGAATTTTAAAGTCGATTTTTCCTCACAAGAAGAAACTGCAGACAAAATATTCCTCAAACTTTAACCATTAGTCAGTCCAAACCTTAACATGTGAGCCTAATAATTTAAAAATTCTGAAAATCATAGTTGTAGAATCACATACTTTTCCCATACTTGTCAATAATCTTCCCACCCTTATCAGAAATTGTAGGATTGGAATTAACTAAATGCTTAGCAGCAGAAAGATTAACTAAAGCTACAGCTGCTGGATCACATTTGCATTTTGACCTCAAAGGAAATAAACAATCAGATTTTCCAACTTGTTTAGTCTTAGCCAAGTAAAATCCTAACTGTCTATGTACATCTAACAAATAAATAACCCTTTTCTCCATTATTTTTTTAAACACTTTTATTGAATCATCACTTGTGACATAGGCAAATTTACATTTATACAAAAGTAATCAAATTGTATTAAATTAACATTAACAAATATTATACTTCACATACATTGCTATAAATCATGTAACCTAAGCAACATTGCATAAGTTATTCGATTCTTGCCTCTTTTTTTAAAACAAGAAATATCTTTACTAAACCATCATTTATGACAAAAGCAATCATGCATTTATATAAATGAAAATGAACTACACTGACACAATCATAGTTTTACATCACAAACCATACCGACACACTCCCAGTTGCAAACAATATACATCACTTTTAAACTACCCAATCATTTTCAGTCAAACATTACATAGCTCATTTAAGTCCTGCTTTTTTTTAAACCTCATTCCTCCACTGTATGTATTGTTCCCATAATCCCCATTTTTTCCTATGGAGTTTGCTCCTACCCTTTTCTAAAGATCTCAGTTCCAGTTGTTTTATCTCTGTTACTATATTCACTACTTCTAATATAGTTGGTTTAGACTGATTTCTATTTTCCAGTAATTTTTGACAGCCACCATAATTAGATAAAGCAAGGCCTTACCATGTCTAGGCAATTCCAATTCTGTATCACAGCTCAGAAAAATCATCTACCTCAGACGACCAATCTGTCCATCCAGCATCTCTGACAGTGCATCCCACAGGGACTCCTTAAAGTCTGCCATCCCACCGCACTCCCACAAAATATGTTCCCAAGTACCTCTTTCTTCCCTATCACAGCTCCAACACTTGTTGTCTGAGAAAAATTCTCTGGCATCTACTTGCCATATAAAAATATCTATGTAAACATTTCCAAGCAACAATCCTAAATCATCCAGATTTTGTTGCATATTTGGGAGATATACATATATCCTCCCATTGTTTCTTTGTGAATTGCTTATCCAATCTCTCTTTCCAATCCTTTCTAATCTCCTCTGACTGATTCTTATAGTTGTCATGCAATATTTAATATGCTCTACTAATTATTCCTTTTTTAATGACAGCTTCTGTTCTAGATTTAACTAAAAACTCTATCAGTGCTGCTCTTTCAATTAGGACCCCTTATTTATTTCTCTTTGCCTATACTCTAATATCAATCCTTGATAGGGAAGGCAATCTCTAACCTACAGCCAAAAAATTCTTGGCCTCTGCCAATTCTATTACTTTCCCCTCTCTAGTTATTTGCTCCCAGTACCTTGGTTCCTTTGCCAGTTTACTCCAATAAATTCCAGCCCTTCTTCCCTACTGTCTATATCCCTAACTGCAGTCATCTCTATAGGCAGAATCTCTTTTCTCCATTCCCGTGTTGGCTTAGTTCTTAGAATACTTTCTGTTACATTATGGATATAATATTCTGCATGATTATTGTTATTCTCCTTAAAGGCCTGCATCCAAAATCCCAGTCTCTCCTTGTTTCTTGAACTTCTCCTCTGTTTCAGCATCATTCCTTTCCACCTTGAACAAGAAGTTATGTACTCACCATAACGTTCAATGTATGTAGTTCATCTCGCCTCACATTCTTACCCGTGGGTTCGGGCTCCGGCTCGGCCATACTTTAGCTAGAAGTCTTTCAATTGGCTGGGCTAAAATGGTATCCCATGCTGCACTGCTCTCTATCCCCAGATCTAGTTTGCTGCGAGCACCAGCACTCACTCTCCATGCATAACACATCTAAGGAAGGAAGAACAAACCAAGATTGAAGGGAACTCTGAAAGCAGGCCTAACCTCCAGATCCTCCAGGATGGGGGAAGGTGGGGCGGTAAGTAAGAATGTGAGGTGAGATGGACTACATACATCGAACGTTATGGTGATTACATAACTTCTTGATGTTATGTAGTCCAATCTCACCTACATTTTTACCGGTGACACAGCGTCCCCAGCACCTAAATCCTGGGAAGCTCAGTGGAAAATACTCCTGAGCACTGTGGAACCAAAGGAAGACCTGCCTCTAGATACCACATCTAACTTGTAATGAGTAACAAAGGTGTGAGGAGATGCCCATGTAGCCGCAGCACAAATATCATCCATAGACAATCTGGCCTGAAAAGCTGTAGATGTAGATACATACCGGGTAGTGAGCCTTCACTCGGAACGGTTAATCTTTCCCCCCTGAAGTATAAATGAAAGAAATACAACTGGAAATCCACCTGGACAACGTGACTTTGGAAACAGGAGACCCAATTCTGTTTTCTGAAAATGAAACGAACAACTGATCAGATTTTCTGAGGTCCTTCGTTCTGTGCAAATAAAATCGTAATTGTCTGTGCACATCCAACTGATGAAATTTGAATTCTGCCTTGTTCAAGAACTGAGGAAAAAACACTGGTAATTCAATGGATTGGTTAAGGTTACTAACTGATGCTACTTTGTGAAGAAAGGAAGGATTTGGTCTAAGAGAAACCCTATCCTTATGAAAAATTAAATAAGGTGGTTTAACTGATAAAGCTTGAAGCTCTGAAACACGTTTGGCTGACGTGATGGCTACCAAAAAGACAGTCTTCCAAGTTAAGAATTTTAAATCATAAGTGGCTGCAGGCTCAAAGAGGGGGTGAAGTAAGACCCTGTAGAACAAAGTTTAAGTCCCAAGGCATAACAGGTTCAGAGACAGGAGTAAGTGCCTTTCAGGAAAGCCTTACAGAGTATATGTGCCATTAGACTAGGTTCGTCTGCGACATGAAAGGTAGAAATCACCGCCAACTGGACTTTAATGGTTGCGGCAGCTGATCCCTGGTTGAAAAGCATAGAAAGGAACTCCAATACTGACGAGATTGGAGATGTGTAAGGGTCAATCTGTTTGGCATGTGCCCAGATGGAAAATCTCTTCCATTTGCTGTAATAAATCTTCCTGGTCGAAGGCTTATGAGAGGAAGATAGAATATGAACTACCTCCGGCGAAAAATGGTGAAGCCTAACTAATGACAGAAGTGGAGTAGTCAAGCTGTCAACCGAAGGGTCCGAAGAGAGGGATGGAGCTGCCCTGACATGTGAGTCAGTAAGTCTGGTTGTGGGTCCAGAATCCAAGGAGCGTCCACGAGATAGGGATGGAGAAAGGGGAACCAAATTTGACGAGGCCAGTGTGGAGCAATCAGAATCATTTTGCTTCCCAAGGACTGCGCTTTCTGAATAACCTTTGACAACAAAGGAACCAGAGGGAAGGCATATAGTAGTCCGGAGGGCCAATCATGGACTAGAGCGTCCCTGGGTGACTCCCCCTGAGGGGGGATAATGGTGAAGTAGCTGCTGCATTTGGCATTGAGGGGGCTGGCAAACAGGTCGCAGCAAGGCTGACCCTACCTGTGGAAAATCTGCTCCACAACTTGACAGTTCAGGGACCACTCATGAGGCATCAGAATAGCTCTGCTTAGTCTGTCTGCGATCACACTGGACTTCCCCGGAATGTGCGTTGCTACCAGAAAACGTTGGGAAGACACTGCCCACTGCCAAACTTGTATGGCCTCTCTGCAAAGGGGGTACAACTTGGTTCCTCCCTGTTTGTTCAGATACTATACCACTGACATATTGTCCGAGTGGATTGCAATAGTCCCGAGAGAAAGAAAGCTCTGACGTGCTTGCAAAGCTAGTAGCACTGCCCTCATCTCCAGGACAATGATATGCAGATGCATCTCGTGCTCTTGCCACATGCCTTGGACTGTCCTGCCTAGATAATGCCCCCCCACCCCATCTGGGAGGCATCCGTGGTCACCGTGGCAACCGGAGACGAAGGAATGAAGTGTTTTCCTGCATTGATTTTGTCGGTATGAAGTCACCAACTGAGATCCTGTTTGCACCTGTCTGTGAGTAGAATAGGGTCAGAAAGTGGAAGACATTGAAGAGACCACTGGGCAAAGAGTAGCCACTGAAGGAGCCTCTTATGTAACCTTGCCAGGGGGACTAACAATCGTAGCAGCCATCGTCCCCAACAATTGGAGGACCAATCTTGCCTTCATTCTTCTCAGAGGGAGAAAGGCATAAATCTGTTGTTGTAAGACTCTGATTCTTTCCTGTGGTAGAAATGATCGCATGAGGACGGTGTCTAATTCGGCACCTATAAAGGTGACATGCTGCGAGGGCAACAAGCCACATTTTTCCCAGTTCAAGGTGATGCCCAACTGCTGACATAGGTTGATAGTAGCATCTCTGGTCTGACGTAGCAGATGCCTGGTGGTGGCAGTAAGGAGCCAGTCGTCCAGGTATGAAAACACTTGGAATCCATGATGTCTCAAGTGAGCAGTCACCACTGCCATGCATTTGGTAAACACCCAGGGGACTGTGGTGAGACCAAAGGGCAGGGCTCGAAACTGAAAGTGAATGGCTCCCAGCCGGAAGCGTAGGTGACTTCTGGATGCCCTGTCCATCTTTATGTGGTAGTAAGCATCCTTGAGGTTGATGGAGCACATCCACACTTCTTTTCCCAACAATGGGAAAATAGATTGCAACATGACCATTCGGAACTTGGACTTTTGCACATGGGTGTTCAATCGGCTGAGATCCAAAATGGGTCTCAGGTCCCCTGTCCTTTCTGGCACCAAAAAGAATCTGGAGTAAGTCCCTAATCCAATCTGGTCTGAGGGGACATGTTGGATGGCTCCTTTTTCTAGCAGCTTTGAAATTTAAGAAAGTTCAGTTACAGATCTGCTGTTCTGAACTGTTTGTAAGTTTCTTGAGGCCAGTGCTTGCTTGGACTAAAGGGAAGTCTCTGTGTTCACCAGTGGCAGTGGTTAACACTGAACAGCCTGCCTGTCCCTGTAGGAGTGGTTACTGCCTAGAAGCTGTAGTTTTATTGGCCATTTTGGGTCAATTCTAAATTCCTTGATCTCTATCTCTTAAAACCCTGCTGCCTCGTGGTTTTGGCATCTTTCCAGGCTTGTTAGTTGTCGCTGAAGCACCTACCAAGGGGAGAAAACGCTGAGAGGAGAAAGGAGCCACTTTTGAGATTTTAAGTACTTTCTTCTGCTTTTTTGTTAAGAATTACTGCTTTGCCGCCTACTTTTTGGCGTTTTCCAGCTTGCTAAAGTTTATATCTGTATTAGAAACACTATTTAGTACACATCTAGAGCCTGTTTACTGCATTTCCTTTGTTGCACTTAATTTAAAATCGTTGTTTTCTCTTAAAACTGCATTTTACCTGACTTTGGCCTAGCACTCAAGTGTGGGGTCATTTATTGCACTGTTGTGATTATTTTGCTACTTGTGTATCTCTGCTACCTTTAAACTAAAACAAAAAAGAAAAAAAAAATAAATAAATCTTGCTTTTTTTCCCACTTTCTGAAATTTAAGAAAGTTCAGTTACAGATCTGCTGTTCTGTACTGTTTGTAAGTTTCTTGGAGGCCAGTGCTTGCTTGGACTAAGGGGAAGTTTCTGTGTTCACCAGTGGCATTGGTTAACACTGAACAGCCTGCCTGTCCCTGTAGGAGTGGTTACTGCCTAGAAGCTGTAGTTTTATTGGCCATTTTGGGTCAATTCTAAACTCCTTGATCTCTATCTCTTAAAACCCTGCAACTCTCTTTTAGCGCGGTCTTGCGCACAGAGCAGCATTGGGCAGCGCCGCTTAAACTATTCCCGGCTCCAGAAAGTCTACTCTTCACTTTTTCTCTTAGAACTGCTCTAAATCTCAAATTAAGCACTCTGTTCTCATTCTAAAGCCCTGCACTTGCTCGTATAAGTAATCTCATAGGTAAACACAAACTAAAGCACTACATCCTCTTATACTCTTTCAAAGCACTTGCTCCCTATTGGTTCTTTCTGATCAGTCAGTAAGTAGTTCCCTATATTATTCAGGCATGTCCAAAGGTCAGCTTCGAGTTTACTCTCCAGTCCAGCTGGTGAATCTGGGAATCTTGAGGCAATGTTACAACTGCCTTATGTATGCAGACCACCCTCTCCTCCTCCCAACAAGCTCAAATATATGTGAGAGATGCAACTATATAGCCAAACTGGAGGCTAAGCTCTCTCAACCCAGTACTGGCACAGCCTGTCAGGAGGAGAAGGTAACCACACACACCACAAATCCAGTCTCACATAGACCTATCACATCAGCAAACCAAACACAAACACACAAAAACATACTCGGAGGCTCTAAACAAAAATCTGCCTAAGCAGCAGAGACCTCCAAAGCAGACATCCAAGCAACACCTACCACGAAACAATATCCACGTAGCACATAGCTCACAAAGTCGGTGTGCCACACAGTCACAGCCCTCAAGGCTAAACACACCTAATACACTTGTAATAGGTGACTCTATTGTCAGACACAATGACGTCCCACTCACCAGGCTGAAAAAGGAGAAGGTCACTGTAAGCTGCCTGTCGGGTGCCAGGATCCGCCACATAACACAAGCACTCGGGTCACTCCAAAGCAAGTACAAGTATGACTCCGTCATTGTCCATGCTGGTGTGAATGACCTGAGACGTACCTCCCTGGGCTACATAAAAAAAGACGTACAGGAGCTCTTTGATCATGTAGCCCAGGCCAGTATGACCCTGACCTTGAGTAGCATCTTACCCTCACCAAGAATGATGCCACAGTATAAAGACAAAATTATCAGTTTTAACAATTGGCTAAAGTATTGGTGTCATTCAAAGGGGATCCAGTGTCTGTCAGCCTGGGATGACATGCTCGACAAGCCACGTTGCTTCGCTAGGGACGGCTTGCACCTGTCACCCCTGGGTTTTCGAATACTGGCTAAGGTTCTTGCCTCCCCCATAGTTCCTTTTTTAGGCAAGGCTCAAAAGACAAACCCACTCCCATAGACAACACAAAGAAAAAAAAACTAAGGGTAATGCTGCTCAACGCCAGAAGTCTAAACCACAAGATGCACACACTCGAGACTCTCCTCAGTATGGAGAATATTAATATCTGTGCAGTAACAGAAACCTGGTTCAAGGCTCCCGCGAGCACCCCAGCACTACCAGGCTATACTTCATACCATGCTTTCCGGCCCCATAATTCGGATCGAACTACAAAAGGAGGGGGAGTATCCATATTTATCAAAGATACCCACACCTCCAGGCTAGTGGCACTGCACGAAGCTTCGGAGACCATCCATGTGCAACTAACAGTGGGCAAAACTGCCTTTCAGTTTGAAGCCTGCTACAGACCACCCTCCCAAACACAGGAACCGCACTCGGCTTTCCTGAGAACACTGGAGAATATGAAGGTCTCCAAACACTATTATATTGGGTGACCAACTACCCAAACATCGATTGGGAAAACTACTCAAGCCCAAACACCCAAGCCCAACGGTTCCTAGAATTTATAAGCTCAAATGCTATGGAACAACTGGTCACCACTCCCACAAGAGGGGAAAACATACTGGATCTGGTCATCACCAACATGGGGTCTCTATGTTCCACACCAGAGGTATACCCCTCATTGGTAAGATCAGACCATAAACAAATCTCACTGGACATCCATATTCCGTCCCCACCCCCAGCCAAGGAAACCACGGTGAAGAACTTCTCAAAAGCAAACTTCACATTTCTCAAAACTGATGTGGAATCCTTCAAAGCCCCCGGGCTAGTGGACAATATGGCCCAAAATGCAGAATCCTTTACAAAAGCATTCTATGGACACCTACAGGAATGCATGGAGCATGCTATCCCAAATAAAACCAAGACTCACTCCTCCAAAGGCAGGAGACCTGTCTGGTGGACCCCGGCCATAAATAAGCTATACAACAGAAGGAGAAAGCTACTACATGACAGAGAAAAATCCCAAAAAGGGAAGGCGTCACTGATCAGTACTAGCAAGAAACTACGATCCCTCATAAAATCTTCTAAGGCCAGCTTTGAAAGAAAAATTGCACAAGACACTAAAGATAATCATAAGGCCTTCTTTAGTTATGTCAGAAACCTGGGAGGCAACTCCCAAATATGCTCTGAGTTAGTGCAAAATGAAAAAAATTCACTGAACCCACAGACCTTGCCAACATCCTGGCAGAAAGGTTCCATGCAAACTTCTCCCCCCCCTTTCCCCTCAAAAGAGCAAACGTCTAGCCCAACAGAGTGTAGCCTTCCTGAGATCACAGATGCACAGGTGAGAGCTGCCCTCTCCAAAGCTAAAAACACAGCATCAATGGGACCAGACGGTGTCCCGGGCTGCGTCTTACATGAGCTCCAAGAAGAACTAAACCCTCATATAAAGTCACTGTTCAATCTCAGCCTTACTACAGGATATGTTCCCAAGGAATGGCATACAGCAACAGTGGTCCCACTCCACAAGGGTGGTGCCACAACAGACCCCGGAAACTATCGCCCTATAAGCCTGACTAGCCTGGTCTGCAAAGCTATGGAACGTATCATCATGGAAATCATAAACAAAGACATTGGGGACCTCCAGACACTGGATCCTACCCAATTCGGCTTCGTTAAGGGCAGATCTTGCCTGTTGAACCTGGTCAACTTCTTTGAAACAGTTACCAAAGCCATAGATGAAGGGAAGGTAGTCCACACAGCCTACCTGGACCTCGCAAAGGCCTCTGACACAATACCCCACTCGGGCATCATAAATAAGCTCACCAGCTTAAATATCAACCCCTATGTCACAAGATGGGTTGCAAACTGGCTCAGGGATAGAACCCACATGGTCAGAATAGCAGGTGCCATGTCACACTCTAAACCAGTTACAAGTGGTGTCCCACAAGGCTCAGTTCTGGGACCTCTCTTGTTCGGTATATATTTCTCCGAGGTACAGGCTAACACGGGTGGACTATGGCTGACCAAGTTCGCACATGACTGCAAACTGGGTGCTATAATCAACTCTCCGACTGACACAAGCATCCTCCAAAAGGGTCTCACAGAGACGGATAACTGGTGCCAGAGCCATGGCCTAAAGCTAAATGCCAAAAATTGCATAGTCATCCCCTTTGGAAAAAACAAAGTGCCCACAAATTACCACATAGGTGGTAATCCATTAAGTATGGAAGAAGTAATTAGGGACTTGGGGACCCAAGTAGATAGCAACCTCTCCTTTGACAATCACATTGCCAAAGTGGTTAGAAAGACCTTCTATATAGCCCACCTTATCATGAAAGGGTTCACATCTAGATCAAGAGAGGTCATTGTGCCCCTCTACTCATCACTTATCAGGCCCGTAATTGAGTACAATGCCCCGTTTGGGATGTACCTTACCTGACACCTTCAGCAACTGGAAAGACCCCAAAAGTATCTCACCAAGAGGATCAAGAGGCTCTAACAGATGCCCTATGCAGTTCGGCTAAAGAAACTCTAGCTCTACTCAGTTGCGTACCGCCTACTCAGAGGTGATCTGTGCCTGATGTATAAAGTCATGTCCAACCCAGAATTAATGGACATGCTTCACCTCAGGAAATCTAAATCCCTTACAGCTACACGCTCCAGGGACCCGAACCTCAGCACAGAAATAAATAGGACATGCTGGAGGGACAGATTCATATCCCAGAGGCTCCCCTCACTCTAGAACAAAATCCCAATCTATGTCATACAGAGCCCCTCACTGACGCTCTTCAAGAGAAATCATGACGAATGGATGGGAGATCATAAGTTTACCCCTGGGATCTCTTCTGTGTCGCTACTTGACAGAGGTACAGTAAACAAACCTTAACAGGGCTACCTTCTGTGACCTACTATACAAAGGCACAGTCAACTAATCTAAAAGGGTGGTGAAAGCCAAACCTACTCTGGCTAGGCTTATAAATGCCCTAGGGCAGATAGCCTAGTATCAACCTATGAACCTCTGAAGCTGCGGAATCCCTTTGACTGGGTGAAACATCCGGGATTTTCTTGACTGGAGGGGGAGTTGATGAGAAGGAAATGACATATCCTCTGGAAATTATTTGTAGAACCCATTGGTCCTGGGTGATACCTTGCCAGGCCTCCAGGTATAGTGAGATTCGACCCCCGACTGGCTCCGGAAATGCACAGTCGGGCCTCCCATCAGGAGCAGTGGTAGGGAGAACCACGAAAGGAAGTGCGGTCTCCCAAGTTACGAGGGCCTCCTCTGAATAACCACCCCCTCCCCTGCCTCTGGAGGGGGACTCACCTTGTGCATCGGGAAAAAAACTCTGATTTCTTGAACCACATCTTCCCACCCCTCTGGGCCTTGGGATAATGCTTAGAGGGAAGGGAAAAGTGGACTCCTACAGCAGACAGAGTTTTTCCCTCTTGCTCGCACCTAGTGAGAGTGTCTTTCACCTTGGTTCCGAACAAAGAGGAACCATCAAACGGGGCATCGGTGAATGCAGAGTTGAAGGCCTCCACAAAATGACAAAGGTGCCTCCAGGCATGTCTGCTAAGAGCGACTCCTGAACTTGCTGCCCTACTCGCTCCCTCGGCTGTGGGAGAGATCAGCCTCACAGAGGAGTTCGCAATAGAACTGAGGGTAGACATCTGAGCATTGACCTTCTGAGACACCGCCTCAGAAACATTACCCGTTTGAGTATCTCCAAGCTCCTTTAGGAGATCTCTCTGGAGCCTTGTAAAGTGTGCTAAGTAATTCAGTGACCGCAAAGTAAAGGCCGCTGAAGAAAACACGAAGTTATGTACTCAACATAACGTTCGATGTATGTAGTCCATCTTGCCTCACATTCTTATCCATGGGTTCGGAGCCGAATATCGGCTCCGACTCTGCCTATTTACGAGCTCAAAAGTCTCTGATTAGCTGGGCTAAGAGGGTATCCCATAGTGCACTGCTTCACATCCCCAGATCTAGTTTGCTGCAAACAACTCAGCTATTGCATACATAACACACATCCATACAAAGAAATTATCCAAACAAATTAATCAAATTAATCAAAGGGACCCTGCATGATAAAATTTACCTCCAAATCCTCCAGGCAGGGGGGAAGGCGGGAGGGTAAGAAAGAATGTGAGGCGAGATGGACTACATACATCGAACATTATGGTGAGTACATAACTTCTTGATGTTATGTAGTCCTATCTCGCCTACATTCTTACCCATGGGACACCGTCCCTAGCACCTACAACCTGGGTGGCTCATAGGAAAAGACTCCCGAGAACTGTGGAGCCAAAAGAAGATCTGCCCCTGGAAACCACGTCCAGTTTGTAATGAGAGACAAAAGTGTGAGGAGAAGCCCAAGTGGCCGCAGCACATATATCATCCATCGACAATCTAGCTTGATAGGCTGTGGATGTGGAAACAGCTCTTGTGGAGTGGGCTTTAGGTGGAAAGGGCAAAGTTTACCTGCTGTGTGATAAATGAAGGAAATACACCTGGCTATCCATCTAGAGAGTGTGACCTTGGATACCGGAGAACCAAGCCGGTTTTCGGAAAAGGAGACAAAGAGTTGGTCAGATTTCCGAATCTCTTTTGTCCGATGGAGACAGAAGCGTAACTGTCTATGTACATCTAGCTGGTGAAATCTGAATTCTGCCTTGTTGGAAAAATTGGGGAAGAAAACTTGCAGCTCAACAGACTCATTTATATTAGACAAGGAAGCCACTTTGGGAAGGAATGACGGGTTTGGTCTAAGGGAGACTCTATCTTTATGGAAGATCAAATATGAGGGTTTAATGGAAAGGGCTTGGATTTCGGAGACCCGCCTTGATGAAGTGATAGCTATTAAAAAGGCTGTTTTCCACGTTAGAATCCTTAACTTGCAGGTAGCTGCAGGCTCGAAGGGTGGAAGAGTGAGGGCTTGAAGAACAAAACTGAGGTCCCAGGGCATAACAGGTTGTGATACTGGGGGACGAAGCAACAG
This sequence comes from Protopterus annectens, assembly GCF_019279795.1. Classification (NCBI taxonomy): domain Eukaryota; kingdom Metazoa; phylum Chordata; order Ceratodontiformes; family Protopteridae; genus Protopterus; species Protopterus annectens. The sequence goes on from NC_056733.1 coordinate 1,401,783,758, forward strand.
GGTACCTTTAAGGAATGCTTTACATAGTCTGTGGGCCATAAGGCTAGGTTCATTGGCCACATGGAAGTTTGATATAGCCGCCAGCTGAACTTTGATGTTGGCTGAAGCGGACCCCTGATAGAACAATATAGACAAAAATTCCAAAACGGAATCAATTGGAGCCGTGTAGGGATCAATGCCTCTGGAATGAGCCCAAATAGAGAATCTTTTCCATTTGCTAAAGTAGATTTTTCTAGTGGATGGTTTATGAGAGGATGACAAAATATGGACTACGTCTGGCAAAAAATTATGACATCTGACTAAGGATGGAAGTGGAGTAGCCAGGCTGTCAGCCGTAGTGTCCTCAGAGAGGGGTAGAACTGTCCCGACATGTGTGTCAGTAAGTCTGGAAGGGGTTCCAGACTCCAGGGAGTATCCACAAGGTAGGGTTGAAGGAAGGGGAACCATACTTGACGAGGCCAGTGTGGGGCAATCAGAATCATCCTGCTTCCCAAGGATTGCGCTTTCTGAATCACCCTTGAGAGAAGGGGAAATGGAGGGAAAGCATAAAGCAGACCAGAGGACCAATTGTGAGCTAGAGCGTCCCTAGGTGATTCCCCTGGTGGGGGGGGGATCAGCAAGAAGTAGTTGCTGCATTTCGCATTGAGGGGGCTAGGCAAAAAGGTCGCAGCAAGGTTGACCCCATCTGCTGAAGATTCGCTCTGCCACCAGGCGATTCAGGGATCACTCGTAGGGCATAAGAATCGCCCTGCTTAGCTTGTCCACTATCACACTGGTCTTCCCCGGGATGTGCGTTGCCCAATAGAAACCGTTGGGAAGCTATTGCCCAATGCCACACGCGCATGGCCTCCCTGCATAGTGGATAAGATCGGGTTCCTCCTTGCTTATTGAGATACCACATTACTGACATGTTGTCTGAGTGTATTGCAATAGTCCCTAGAGGGAGGACTTCTTGAAGTGCCTGCAACGCAAGAAGCATTGCTCTCATCTCCAGGACGTTTATGTGCAAATGTATCTCGTGCTCCTGCCATGTGCCTTGGACATCCTGCCGAGATAATGCCCCCCCCACCCTATCTGGGAGGCATCCGTGGTCACTGTGGCCACAGGGACGGGTGGAACAAAGGGTTTTCCTACGTTCAAGTTGTTGGTGCACAGCCACCAACGGAGGTCCTGCTTGCATTTGTCTGCCATTACGATTGGATGGGATAGCGGAAGTCTTTGGAGAGACCATTGGACAAAGAGAAGCCATTGAAGAATTCTCATGTGTAATCTCGCTAACGGGACCAACATGATAGTAGCTGCCACGGTCCCTAGGAGTTGAAGAATCAGTCTTGCCTTCGCATGTCTCAGAGGCATCAGCGTGAGAATTTGTTGTTGCAACCCTGTGATCCTTTCTTGTGGTAGGAACGCTCGCATTTGAATGGTGTCCAGCTCTGTTCCTATAAAGGTGACACGCTGTAAGGGCAACAAGGCAGATTTTTTCCAGTTTATCGTAATGCCTAATTGGTGACATAGACTGATGGTGGTGTCCCTGGTCTGAATTAATAGATGCCTGGTGGGGGCGGTGAGGAGCCAGTCGTCCAGGTATGGAAACACCTGGAATCCTTGACGTCTCAAGTGAGCCGTCACCACTGCCATACACTTGGTGAACACCCTGGGGGCTGTGGTGAGACCAAAGGGCAGGGCTCGAAACTGGAAATGTCTGGCTCCCAGCCAGAAGCATACATGACACCTGGATGCCCTGTCCATTTTGATATGGTAGTAAGCATCCTTCAGGTCGATGGAGCACATCCATACTTCCTTTCCCAACAATGGGAGAATAGATTGTAGGGTGACCATACGGAATTTGGACTTGTGTACGTAATGGTTGAGTTGACTGAGATCTAGTATGGGTCTCAGGTCCCCTGTTCTTTTTGGCACCAAAAAGAATCTTGAATAAGTCCCTAATCCGATCTGGTCTGAGGGGACTGGTTGGATGACTCCTTTTTCTAGCAGCTGAGATACCTCTGAGGCTGCTTGATCCCTTTGACTGGGTGGAACGCCTGGGATTCTTCTGATGGGAGGGGGTACTTAAGAGAATGGAATGGTGTAACCTCTGGAAATTATCCTTAATACCCATCAGTCCTGGGTGATGTTTTCCCAAGCTTCCGGATACAAGGAAATTCGACCCCCGACTGGCTCCGGATAAGCACAGTCAGGCACACCCTCAGGAATGAGAGTATGGGGAGCCACGAAAAGAGTCGCAGTCCCCAGAATTATGTGGGCCCCCTCTGCCTCTGGGGTGACGTCTCCCTGAATAACTCCCTCTCCCCTGCCTCGGGAGGGGGTTTCACCTTGTGCGGCAGGAAAAAACCTTTGTGATTTCTTGAACCACATCTTTCCCCCTCGCTGAGCCTTGGGATAAGGCCTAGACGGGAGGGAAAAATGGACCCCTACAGCAGACAGGGTCTTTCCCTCTTGCTCGCATCTGGTGAGGGTGTCTTTCACTTTGGTCCCAAACAAGGATGAACCATCAAAAGGGGCATCAGTGAAGGAAGACTTGAAGGCCTCCGCAAAGTGACACAGGCGCAGCCAGGCTTGCCTTCTAAGGGCTACACCTGAGCTGGCCGCCCTACTCGCTCCCTTGGCCGCATACGAAATGAGTCGCATGGATGAGTTTGTGATGGAGTTGAGGGTAGAAACCTGTGTGTTGACTGTCTGAGCCACCGCTTCAGGTATGTTACCCGCAAAAGTATCTCCCAACTCCTTAAGGAGATCTCTCTGGAGCCGAGTGAAATGAGATAAGCAGTTCAGCGACCTTAAGGTGAAGGTGGCTGAAGACAAAGTACGCTTCCCGTACCGGTCCATAGTCCTAGATTCCTTGTTAGGAGGATGGACCGAAGAGGAAGACTCTGCAACTTCCTTCTGGGTGGCTGCCGCCACCACCATGGCATCTACCGGGACTCCCTTTGTCAAAAATTCTTTTCCGTGAGGGGCGAAGAGAAATTTGTTGGGGCGCCAAGGTACTGGCTCCACAGAATCAGGGTTTTCCCACACCCTTCGACAAATAAGGTCAAGAAGCTCATTGAAGGGTGGAGACACCCAGGAGGCGGAAGGTTGAGCACCAAAAGCCTTAAGAAATTCTGACTCCTCCTCAGAAGGGGTTTTGGAAGGCCAGTCTCCTCTTTGTTTTAGTATCTCCAGGATATCGAAGGAAACATCATCAGAGGAAGACTTGGGGGACCCTTCCGATTCCTCGAGGTCAGTATCGGAAGTGAGAGACTCGTCCTGGGAGTCTATGTGCTTCCTCTTGCACAATTTCTTGCTGGGAAGTTCCTCAGGCACAGGCTCTGAGGGACCTTCAAAAAGTGGGGGACCGCTCATGGGGGTATCCTTAGGGCCTGGCGCTCTGCTGTCCAAGGATAGTTGAGTGTCAGAAGCTCTCACCGGAGTGGTAGCGGATGGAATGACCGACCCGAGTGACGTAGCTGACGACCTAGCCAGCGCGCTCCCATGGCCTTGAAGGCGGGTCCCCCCGAGTCCGAGGACCGACCGGCCTCCAAGGCCATGACCAGGACCGGGGTCCCCCTAACCGATGCACCGAGTGGGAGACTCGGAACCGAAAGATGTCCCGAGGCATACCTTTCAGGCCCAACTGAGGAGACCCGAGTCTCGAACCCTGTGGACGGAACAGACATGGTCGGAGCCAAGGTCGGCACCGATAAACCCAGAGGGGGTATCGGAGCCGGCGCAGGAACATCACTCGGAGCGGAACATACCAGCTCCGACAGCAAGGATGTGCTCGGAGGAGGAATCGATGAAACAACCATAGGAATTGGCTCCGGAGCCTACTGGGTCGGAGCCGAAAACAATTTAGCCAACACCTGCGACTGCAGGAGCCTCTGCACCACCCTATCCACATCCAAATTGAAAAGCCTGGAGGATTTTCAGGAGATGGATGGAGACTGAGACCTCTTATCTGGTGAACCATGCCTCACTCGGCGACCGGCTCCGAATAGGTTCGAGAATGATCCGCTCTCTGATTCACTTAATACAGACACCTCCTGCGGCCCTGAAGACAGTGGAGCCGAGGAAGCAGTATCCAATATGGTAATTTTCTCCGGAGGCTCCGAAGATGCCGATGGAGCCGGAGACCTTTTCTTGGACTTGGAGGACTTAGATTTCGACTGGGAGCTGGGAGCCGAATCTATAGCCTCCTCGAAAGATGGTTTAAGCAGTCCCTTTAAAATCAATTTGTTTTTCCTCTCTTGGAGCACCCTAGGACTGAAGGCGTGGCAAAAACTACACGACTCCTGTAAATGGATGGCTCCAAGACAGTAAACAGTGTCCATCCGTGATGGACATTTTATATCCGGACTTTAAACACTTTTTAAAGCCAGAAGGCTTATGTTCTCTCTGATCTTTAGACATATCCAAAGAGTTAACAACTTCCAACGGGTGCAAAGCACACAGCGTAACTACAGTTAACAACTACCAAAAAGGGCGGGAAGCCCACAACTTAGACAGCAGACAGTACCACAGAGAAGAGAGAAGCTCTTAACCAACAAACAATAACAACGAGAACACAGAGAGAGAACCTCTAATTTAAACGGTTCTCAAAAAAAAGTTATACAATAAGAAACAGATGAACTACTCACTAAGGGAGGACTATGTCCTCTAACTAAAACGGGCCTAGCCCATGGGAACTGTTAGTGATACCACAAAAACACTACTAAACACAAAAACACAACTACCGCAGCAAGAGTAGCTATTAAAATAGCTTTTTAAGTATAAAGCAACCAATTTCTCAAGAGAAATAAGTAAAAAAAGGGTACTTAGCCACAGCCAAGCGAGACCAAGTCCGAGCTCTACAAGTGGCAAACGAGATCTGGGGATGCGAAGCAGTGTACTATGGGATACCCTCTTAGCCCAGCCAATCAGAGACTTTTGAGCTAGTAAATAGGCAGAGTCAGAGCCGATATTCGGTTCCAAACCCATGGGTAAGAATGTAGGCGAGATAGGACTACATAACATCGTACGATTCCTGTACCGGTCCATAGTCCTAGACTCCTTGTTAGGGGGATGGACAGTGGAAGAAGTCTCAGCCAATTCCTTCTTGGTGGCCGCTGCCACCACCATGGCATCCACAGGGACTCCCTTGGATAGAAATTCCTTATCAGAAGGGGCAGACAAAAATGTATTGGGTCTCCAGGGGACTGGTTCCACAGAGTCAGGGGTTTCCCAAACCCTTCAACAAACCAGATCCAGAAGCTCGTCGAAGGGTGGAGACACCCAGGAGGTAGAGGGCTGAGCACCGAAGGTCTTCAGGAACACAGACTCCTCTTCAGAGGGGGCTTTGGATGGCCAGTCACCTCTTTGCTTCAAAATCTCTAGGATGTCAGAGAAAGAAATATCCTCAGAGGATGACTTAGGGGACCCTTCCGATTTCACAAGGTCGGTGTTTGACGTGAGAGACTCATCTTGGGAATCTATGTGCTTCCTCTTGCACGTTCTCTTTCTGGGTGGCTCCTCAGGCAAAAACTCTGAGAGGCCCTCAGAAATATAGGGACCACTCGTTGGGGTACCCTGAGACCTTGGGGCTCCGCTGTCAAGAGATAGAGGGCGATCAGAGACCTGCACCGGTGCTGTAGGGGACAGAGTGACCGAACCGTATGATGCCGCTGACGACCTGGCCAGCGCGCTCCGCATGGCCTCGAAATCTGGTCCTCAAGGATCCAAAGATCAACCAGCCTCCGAAGCCAAGACAGGAGTCAGGCTTTCCCAAGCCAAAGCACAGAGAGGGAGACTACAAGCTGAGAGATGTCCCGAAGCCTCTCCCTCAGGTCCGACCGAGGAATCCCGAGTCCTGAAACCTGTGTATGGCGCCGACGGGGTCGGAGCTGACATCGGAACCGATAAGTCAGGAGGGGCTGTCGGAACCGACCTAGGGACATCACATGGAGCCGAGCACTCTGGCTCCGAAAGCTGAGATGCGCTTGTAGGAGGAAGTATCGATGTAGATAGAGGGACTGGCTCCGGAGCTGGCTGGATCAGAGCCGAAATCAATTTAGCCAGTACCGGTGACTGAAGAAGTCTTAGCACCACTCTATCGGTGTCCACATCTGATAAGGTCCTGGAGGATTTGGAGGATAGGGAAGGAGATAGACCTCCTCTCTGAAGGAGACCTGCGAGGAGGAGATACCAGCCTAATGCTAGGCGACCAGCTCCGAACAGGCTCCGAGAAAATCGGAATCATCTTATATACTCGACTCTTGTCGTCTTCTTCCAGACAAAGCCCTTCAGCTGTTTATTAACTGCTATCCACAACTTCTCTTCTGGTTGATATGCCTGACCTGTATCTTACTATCCATATCCATAGGTTCATCGGAGTGTACTAGGCTAATGGCCTTGGAGCCTTTACAGGTCTAGCCCATAGGATTACCCTGGCATCGTGCACCCGACCTTAGTTCCCAGTACCTCTTTTGAATAAAGCCACTGGATTGATCCCTGGGGTGAATTTTCTATTTCCCATCCACTCATCAAGATTTTTCTTGAAGAGGGCCAGTGAGGTGATCTGCTTGACATGTATGGGAAGTCTATTCCATAGCATGGGCAGTCTCTGGGTTATGAACCTGTCCCCCCCGCATGTTTTGTTGATTGTGGTAATGAGGTTGAAGTCTCTGGAGCATGTGGTGAGGATGGATTGGGATTTCTTTAGATGTAGCAATTCTAACAGATCTGGGTCAGACATGGCTTTGTAAGTCAAGCAGAGATTGCCTCTAAGTAGGAGATATGAGACAGAGAATATTACATAGGACAAATGTTTAAGGCCTACGATCCTGTTTGTGAGGTACTTTTGCGGCCTCTCCAGTTCTTGCAGGTGTTTAGTGAGGTACATGCCAAATGGGGCATTGTGCTCAATGATTGGCCTAATGAGGAAAGAGTAGAGGAAGACAATGACCTCTTTATTCCTGGATGCAAAACCCTTAGTAATGAGATGTGCCACATAGAAGGACTTTCTGACCACAGTGGCAATGTGGTGGTCAAAAGAGAAGTTGCTGTCAACCTGTGTTCCCAGATCTCTTACGTCTTCTGTGTTTAGGGGACTACCATCTATGTGGTAACTCATGGGAACTGGGTTTTTCCCAAAGGGGATGATGACACATTTTTGGGCATTGAGTTTAAGGCCATGGTTCTAACACCAGTAGTTGGTCTCAGTGAGGGCTTTCTGCACGATGTCAACATCACTTGGGGAGTTAATAATAGCTCCCAACTTGCAATCGTCTGTGAACTTTGTCAGCCAGAGTCCCTTCGTGTTGGCCTTGACTTCAGAGAAGTAGATACCAAACAGGAGAGGACCCAGGACCAAACCCTGTGGGACTCCACTCGTGACTGGTTGGCAGTCTGACTTGGAGTCAGCTTCTTTCACACTGTAGCTTCTATCTGTGAGCCAATTTGCAACCCACCTAGTGATATAGGGGCTGATGCCTAGCTTAGTGAGTTTTTCTATGATTCCTGAGTGCGGAATGGTATCAAAGGCCTTGGCCAGATCAAGGTAGGCTGTATGAACCACCTTGCCTTCATCCACAGCTCTGGTGTCTGACTGAAAGAAGTCAACCAAGTTGAGCAGACATTATCTACCCTTCACAAAACCAAACTGTGTGGGATTCAGAGTTTGGATTCCCTATATCCTTGTTTATTAGGTCCATGATGATGCGCTCTACAGCTTTGCATAACAGACTCATCAGGCTAGTGGGGCGATAGTTCCCAGGGTCTGTAGTCGCTCCTCCTTTGTGGAGAGGGATGACTGTAGACTGTAGTAGTGCGCCATTCAGTAGGGACAAAGCCTGAGGTGAGGCTGTGGGGCGATAGTTTGGTCTTTTGGGGGGGAAGAGAGGGGTAAATTGGTACTGAATCTACTGGCCAGATATTGCCAATATACTGGCCAACAGATTCAGTGCCAATTTACCCCTCTCCCCCCCCCACCCAAAGGACCAAACACAATACCAGTAGAATGTCAGCCACCAAGTATTACTGCTGCAAAGGTTAAAACAGCACTGTCCAAAGCTAAGAATACAGTTTCTGTGGGACCTGACCCTATCTCTGGCTGTGTTCTACATGAACTACAGAGTGAACTGGCACCTCACCTGTGTGTTCTGTTCAGCAACAGCCTCACGTCAGGCTTTGTCCCTACTGAATGGCGCACTACTACAGGGGGACCTATAGCAGGCTGTCTTACCCAATGTTACCTGCACCTGAAGTATCTCTGCTGTGTTATGTTGGGCTACCAGTCTGGAGGTGTGTGCATCCTTTATGAATATGGAAACACCACTGCCTTTGGAGCTATGGTCCAAGTTCTGGGGCCGAAAGGGGTGCAATGAGTTACAGCCTAGTAGTGCAAGGATGCTTTCTGCTGCCTTGAACCAGGTCTCTGTTACAGCACAAATGTTGATGTTCTCCATTTTAAGGGGTGCTTCGAGCAAGTGCATTTTGAGATTTAGACTTCTAGCGTTGAGCAGCATGACCCTCAGATTGCATTTGTTTGTAGCTGTTATGGTGGTAATTTGATCTTTGGAACACTGCCTAAAAAGGCACTATAGGGGTGGCAAGAGCTTTGGCCAATATTCGGAAGCCCAGAGGTGACAGATGCTGGCCATCTCTGGCAAAGCATTAAGGTCTGTCAATCATGTCATCCCAGGCAGGCAGATACTGGAGCCCCTTAGAATGACATCAGAAAAGTACAGTTTTGTACCTACGATAAATGTAGATGTTCAAGTGTTCACACTGCTGCAGTCATTACACTTGGGTTATCCTGCCACCAGGCGGTCCCGCAGTCGGCCTGAGTTCCAAAGTCTTGGTCCAGTGTCAGTTGCTGTCGCTTCTTCCCTGACATTAGTGCACCAGGGGTATACAAGATGCATCCGATGCCATTTTCTTCAGTTTTTCTTGCCCCAGATGTCAGGTGCCCCCAAGTAGGTAGGCACTACATATTGCTAATCAAAAATATACAAAAAAAACAATACCTTCAGTTACCAGCAAATACACCCCAAAGGTTGTATAGGATAGAAAGGTATAGATAAGTCCAGCTAGTTCAGAGGGGATGGAGGGAGGGTAACCTGGACTGCAGCAGTGTGAACACTCGAACATCTACATTTATGGTAGGTACAAAACTGTACTATGTTCATCGTGTTACACTGCTGCAGTCATTACACTTGGGTAGAATCCCAAAGCTGAGGTTGGGTGGCTGGTCTATAGAGTTAGGATTGGCTATGAGGCCCTGCAGAACTGCAGTGGCAAATCCTGCTCTGGATTTAGAATAAAGAGGCAGGTGGTAATGCTTGGTAAAGGTGTGCAATGAACTCTAAGTTGCAGCCTCCAAAATTTCCTTGGTAGGTACTCCTCTGAGAAAGGCTGTTGAAGTGGCTGTTGCCCTGGTGGAATGTTTCCTAATGTTCTTTGGGACTGATTTTCCATGCTGTGTGTAGCAGTACCGAATACAGTGTCCTATCCATTTGGATATAGTCTGCTTTGAGACAGCCTTGCCCTGTGATCCTGCAGCATATGCTACAAACAGTTGCTCAGTCTTCCTGTGTATGTCCAAAGAATGCAGAAGTTTCTCCCCTTTATTCTCGGTCTTTGGATAAAAAGTTGGCAAATGGATGGTTTGGTTAAGAGGCACACTAGATACCACCTTTGGCGTAAAGATAGGGTTTGTCCTTAAAGATACCCTGTCCTGATGAAAAATTATAAAAGGTTCCACTGCCATTAATGCCTGTAGCTCTGAGACTCTTCGTGCTGAAGTTACTGCCAGGAGCAGAGCTATTTTCCATGATAAAAAATTTAGATCGGCTGTATTGGCTGGCTCAAAAGGTGGTAGGGTCAGTTTCTCCAAAACGAAATTGAGGTGCCAAGTTGGTGTTGGTGCTCTCCGGGGCGGTCTTATGTTTTTAGCCCCTCTGAGGTACTGCTTTAGCAAGGGATGAGAGAATAAAGGAGGATCCGTGTTGTAATGTGCTGAAATGGCAGAGGCGTGGATCTTAATTGATGAGAAGGATAGGCCTCTGTCCAGCATCTCAGTTAAGTATTGTGGAATCTGAGGAATGTTTGGAACAAGAAGGTCAAGGCTTTGAGCCTGGTTCCAGGCGCAGAATCTCTTCCATTTTTCTGAGTAAGCTTTCCTGGTGCTAGGCCTCCTGGCCTCCAAAATGACATCCATAACAGCTTTAGAGACAGGTATTGTCTGTTTGACTAATGTATCTTCCATGCAGCCAGGTTTAGGGTTTTGAGCTGACCGTGCAGGATCTGATTGTTTTGTTGAGTCAGAAGGTGTGGAATTTGAGGCAAAATCCATGGTGGGCCTTGAGCCAAGTTTCTTAAGATAGGGTACCAGTGCTGGCATAGCCAGTCTAGAACAATCAGGATCATCTCTGTTTTTTCTTGTCTGGCTTTTAGGAGTACCTTTGAAAGGAGAGGCAGTAGTGGGAAGGTATAAACTTTTAGGTTTTCCAGCTGAACAGAAGAGCATCCACTTTCCATGCTTGTTTGTGATAAGTCCTTGTGCAGAATTTTTGTAGTTGGCAATTCAGTGGGGAGGCAAAAAGATCTATGTCTGGGCATCCCCACTTTTGCGTTACCATGGTGAAAATTTGTGGATTCAATTTCCATTCGTGAGGGTCCATAATATTTCTGCTTAGATCGTCTGCCAGAGTATTTTTCTTTCCTGGCAGGAATTGTGCTTGCAGGTGAACTTGATACATTAGAGCTGTGTTCCACAAGGTCATGGCTTGCCTGCATAGGGCATAAGAATGAGTGCCCCTTGCTTGTTTATGTACCACATTACTGTGGTGTTGTCGGTCTTTAGTAGTAATTGTCCTGGATGTAGAAGGTCCTAGAAAGCTGTTAGGGCATTTTGAACAGCCAACATCTCTTTTTGATTGATGTGAAGATGCATCTGGTCTGTGGTCCACTTGCCCTGAATGCATTTTCCTGCCATGTGTGCTCCCCAGACGTAATCCAAAGCATCTGTTGTTAGAGTTTGCCTGGCTATGGGTTGGGTAAAAGGCTGACCCTTGTTTAGGTGACATGCCTGTTCCCACCATCGAAGCTCCTGTTGTAGGCAGGGAATCATTGGTACTACTGCTTCTAAACTGTGAGAGTGTTGAGTCCAAACACTTTTCAGGTACCATTGTATTTTCCTCATATGCAGTCTGGCATATGGTATTAGCAGTATGCAGGATGCCATGAATCCCAGGGCCTGCAGAATTTTTCTTGCAGGGAGATGGGACTTTCCTGCCAGCAAATGAAAACATTGAGTTAGTTGAACTTGTTTGTCTGGCGTGAGGTAAGCCATCTGGGCCGTTGTATTTAAGCTGGCACCCAGGAATATAATCTGTTGCGAGGGCACTAGTTTTGACTTCTTTTCATTTACTGTGTACCCTAGAGAAATTAGCAACCTTTTTACAAATGCCAGATGCTGTAGAAGAATGTCCTTTGTCTCTGCTTGAATGAGGCAGTCGTCCAAGTATGGATATATTTGAATTCCTTTTTGTCTGCAAAATGCAATTACTGGTGCCAGGCACTTTGTGAAGACCCTGGGTGCAGTAGATAAGCCAAAGGGCAGTGCAGAGAATTGGTAGTGCATTGTACCAGCTTTGAATCTGAGGTATCTTCTGCAATTTTGTCTGATAGGGACATGCAGGTATGCCTCTGAGGTCCAGAGTGACAAGCCAAGCCTTCTTGCCCAGCATGGGTAGAAGCTGCTGTAATGTCAACATTTTGAATTTCGGAATATCCAGGTGAGTATTCAGAATTGAAAGGTCTAGTATGGGCCTCCAGGCCTTGTCCTTTCTGGGGACCAGGAAGAGTCTTGAGTAAAATCCTTGTCCTTGTTCCTGTTCTGGTACTTTTACAATGGCTCTCATGTCCATGAGGGCTGAAATTTGTTTTTGTGCCTCTGCCCATTGATTTTGTGGCAGGTCTGGCATTCCTTTTAGCCTTGGTAAAGTATGAAAGTGGAATATGTAACCTTGAGGCACAATATTCAGGACCCGTTTATCTTGGGTGATTGATTGCCAGTTTTGAGAAAAAAGTGCTAGTTTTCCCCCTAAGGGGGCTTCCAAAAGGGACGTGCTTGGCGTACGAAGGGGAAAGTCATTGTGACTGTTTCCTGTAAGGTTGAGACTTGTCCTCACCAAGTTTTGGGGTTGAGGTGCCCCTACTGTCGTCTGTTTGAGCCTTGGGGTTGAGATCTGCCTCTTGGGCGTCTGTATCTGCCTCTCTGTGGCCTGTCTGATACTGGAAAGGACCAATTCTTGGTTGGCCAATTTCTGCTAAACCGAGGTGGCTGTACCTGTAAGAAATCCTTGACTGTTTGCATAGATTTAGCTTTATCCTCCATTTTCTTTAACACCTCTTCTGCCTTAACACCAAACAAAGTATCATGCTGTAAAGCAGCATCCAATAATTTTGCCTTAACATGATCAGGTAAACTTTGTTCTTTTAACCAAGCATGTCTTCGAATCACAGAACCTGTAACTGCGGCTCTACAAGAGGCCTCTAAAGAATCAAAACCACATTGCAGAGTATGTTTTTCCACCTGTTCAACTGCATGCAATAAATCCTGCATTTCTTTACAATCAGGAGCTTCTGTGCTTGCAAGCATTTTCTGTTTTAACCGAGCCATTAAATATTGTTGGTACTTAAGCATGTGAAACTGGCAATTTAAAGTTCTTACTGCTAAAGTTGCAGAAGTGTATACTTTCTTCCCCCATCTATCCAAACCTTTGGAATCTCTGTCAGAGGGTACTGGATTTTTTGTAATGGAAGCCTTAACCCCTTTTGGACCCTGGGAAATAGTTTCTGGATCAGCTGAAGGGCTTTTGTAAAGAAACTTGTGAGAGTCAGGGACTCTATAATACCTATCTGGCTTGGATGGAGCAGGGGGCAAAGAGTCAGGAGATAAACTGGATTCAGAGAACACATTATCCACAATATCTAGTACAGGCGGAATAGCCAGGGGCCTGTGTTGAGGCAATAAGAGGAAATCCCTGAGCCTTTTCTTGGATTCTGAGTAATCCTGGCTTTCCCAATGGAAATGCTCCCTCATGGTATGTAAAGTTTCCCCAAAAGAATAATCCTCAGGAGGAGAGGCTGAAGGGATAGATTTGTCAGCATCAGAGTCCTCATAGGGGGATAGAGAGTATCCCTGGTCTGAAGAGGAATCAGAGGAAATGGAAACCTGATCAGAGGAGTCATAGTCTGTGTCCTTCCTAGGCCTTTTCTCAGGAGGGGGATGGGAACCCCTGATTAGAGTAATGAGGTCTTCGGCCATTTTAAGCATCTGTTTCTTAGGCATGGAGGACTGTCCAGGAGAATGCTGTAGTTGTTTCTTTGTCTTTAATGGTACCTTTGTCTTGGCTGTTGTTTTAATGGTAAGTTGTGAAGGTCTGAAAACACCCTCAGAAGCCGATGCCTGCGCAGCGGCTCCAGACCCATCTGACAGATTAGTTTCCGTAGGCCCAATACCTTGAGTTTCCAGAGGCCTAGATGTCTCCACGTGGGAATCGGAAGCGGCCTGTGGCTCTGAGGTAGCGGGTGTCAGGGGCTGCGAAAGCGCCTCACTGAGAACCGGCGACTGGCCTAGAAGAGGTTTCGTTGTCGGTTTTGGACCTCGGATGCCTGTCTTTATCCTTGTCTTTGCGTTTTTTCGATATTGAGATCGTCAGCTGATCGGACGGCATTGTATAATTGAACCTTCGGCCAAAGTAGTGCAAAGCAAAATCAAAACGTCTTTTTATAGTGAGTTTGTTAAATCTAGCACAAAACCGACAACTAGTGCCGTCGTGATCAGGGCCTAGGCATGGAATACAGTAAGAGTGGAAGTCCTTATGAGGTATTTGCTTCCCACAAGAAATACAATTATTAACTTTTTCTGACATCGGTCTGAGGCAAGAAAAAAGTTTCCCCAACGGGGTACTTAGCTTTACTGAAGACTTTGGATCTGAAATTCGACTTCGAAAATCTCAGGAGTCGGCCGACCGGCACTTGCGAACTGCTTCTGCTTCGGGCACCGCGCGGCAAGAAAGACTGAAAAAAATGGCATCGGATGCATCTTGTATACCCCTGGCGCACTGACGTCAGGGAAGAAGCGACAGCAACTGACGCCAGACCAAGACTTTGGAACTCAGGCCAACTGTGGGACCGCCTGACGGCAGGATAACCCCAAGTGTAATGACTGCAGCAGTGTAACACGATGAACATCTTAGCCAATTGCTGAAATCAATCATTTTCTGCTTATACTGTGGTGGTATTCTGGGTGATGGAAGGATGCTGCTCAGGGCTAGGGTCATACCCACCTGGGCTACATAATCTGAGAGCTCCTCCATGTCTCTTTTCATGTAGTCCAGGGAAGTACGTCTCAGGTCATTCACACCCACATGTACAATGACAGAGTCATATTTGTACCTGTTGTTGAGGGACATGAGTGCGTGCGTAAGTGGCGGATCCTGGCAGCAGACAGGCAGCTGACTGTTACTTTCTCTTTATTCAACCTAATGAGTGGGACATCAGTGTGCCTCACTATCGAGTCACCTATGACTAGTGTGTTGGGCATGCTGTTTTGCCTTAGGGGGCTTTGGTTAAGTGGCACATTGTTTAGGAGAGTTATGTGTCTCATGATTAGTGCTGTGTTGTGGTGATCGAGTGTGTTTCTGCCTTGGAGGTCTCTGCTGTTTGGGTAGATTTTTATTGACAGCCTCTGCGAAGGTGGGTGTATGACTTCTGTTTTTATGTGAAGGGAGTGCTGGTGTGTGTTCCGGAGGGCTGTGTGTTCCATGTGATGTGGTGCAAGTGCTGACCTAAGTATATGTGGGAAGCTTCAGTTTTCTCAGTTTTTGTATAGTCTTTTGTTTGGTCTCTTCCCCATAGCCGGCTTTAGGCACCAGCAAACCCTGCAGTTGCTGGGGGCCCCCTGTTCCATGTTCTCCCAAATATAGCAAATTATCTTATGTCGATATTTTGTAACATGTCTGTCAAACCAACAAAAGCTAATGCAGCAATCTTGTATACTTAATAAACCATATGGGTAATAACTCTTAGGTTCATAGTAGATACTAAGCTATCGGCCCAAGGGCCTAAGCAAGCCTAGCCAACAAGGTTCCCTGGCTTACGCCACCCAAGAAAGTTAATTTCCTGTGGCACTGTCAAGCAGAGCCACAGAAGTGATCCCCGGGGTGTATTTCCTATTTCCCATCCACTCAAGATTTTTCTTGAAGAGTGCTAATGAGGAAAGTACAGTTGTGTACACTTACCATAAATGTAGATGTTCGAGTGTATTCACTGTTGCAGTCACTACATTTGGGTAATCTGCTGGCAGGTTGCCCTCAGTCGGCCTGATTAACAAAGTCTTGGGTCCTGTGTCAGTTGCTGTCACTTCTTCCATGACGTCAGGGGTATAAAACATGCAGCCGACGCCATTACATCAGTTTTTCTTGCCCCAGATGTCAGGTGACCCCCAAATTGGGAGCCAAATATATAAGTAATTAAAAACACAAAAAATATACCTCCAAACAAAAACAAATACACCAAAAAGGCTTTTAAGCATAGCAAAGGAAAGAAGAGGTATAGTAAGACAAAACAGGGGGCTGGAGCGAGGGTCACCAGGACTGCAACAGTAAATACACTCGAACATCTACATTTATGGTAAGTGTACACAACTGTACTATGTTCTTCATGTTTCACTGTTGCAGTCATTACATTTGGGTAGATTCCCAAAGCTATGGTTGGGAGGATGGAGTTATACAACATTAGGACCAGCTATAAGGCCCTGCAAAAGAGCAGTGGCAAAGCCAGCTCTGGATTAAGAGAAAATTGGTAGGTGATAATGCTTGGTGAAAGTATGAACTGAACTAAAGGTAGCAGCTTCGAGAATATCCCTGGTAGGAACACCTCTGAGAAAGGCTGTAGCAGTAGATACAGCCCTGGTGGAATGAGATCTGATCCCCTGGGGGATAGGTTTTCCATGGTGCTTATAGCAGAAATGAATGCCATGGCTTATCCATTTAAAAATGGTTTGTTTTGAAATAGCCTTCCCCTCTGCCCCTGCAGCAAATGCTACCAGCAGTTCAGATTTTCTTTGAGATTTAGTCCTGTCCAAGTAGAATCTAAGTTGTCTGTGTACATCCAATGAATGCAGAATCCGCTCCCCCTTGTTCTGTGGATTGGGAAAGAAAGTTGGCAAATGAATGGACTGATTAAGAGCCACACTGGATACCACCTTGGGCATGAAGGATGAATTTGTCCTGAGTGACACCCAGTCTGCATGAAGCTCTCCTGGGTGGTCTAAAGTTTTGGCCCCTCTGAGATACTGCTTTAGCAGAGGATGGGAGAAGAGGGGGGGGGGGTCTGTGTTGTAATAAGCTGAAATGGCTGAGGCATGGATTTTTATGGAAGAAAAAGATAGGCCCTTGTGAAGCATCTCAGTTAAGTATTGCAAAATCTGAGGTAAATTGGGCGCTGCTGTGCTCATCCCTTGAGATCGATTCCAGGCACATAATCTTTTCCATTTGCCAGCATAAGATTTTCTAGTACTAGGTCTTCTTGCCTCCAAAATGACATCCATCACAGGTTTGCTGACAGATGCTAAGGGGGAATTTAAGTGATTAGCCAAGCTGCAATATTCAATGTTTGGAGCAGAGGGTGCAGAATTTGGTTATCCTGCTGAGACGGTAAGGTAGGTGTCTGAGGCAGGTGCCAAGGAGAAATTTGTGACACACTGCGCAGGAGTGGGTACTAGTGCTGGCGAGGCCAGTCTGGAGCAATCAAAATCATGTTTGGTTTGTCCTGTTTGACTTTTAGTAGAACTTTGGAGAGTAGAGGCAGAAGGGGAAAGGCATAGACTGATAGGTTTTTCCAGCTGAAGGACAGAGCATCCACTTTCCAGGCTTTTTTGTGAGTTGTTCTTGTGCAAAATTTGTCCAACTGGAAGTTCTGGGGTGAGGTAAAAAGATCTATGTCTAGGCTCCCCCATTTGTGTGTCAACATGTTGAAAATCCATGGTTCCAGTTTCCATTCATGTGGGTCCATGAGATTTCTGCTTAGTTCGTCTGCCAGAATATTCAGCTTTCCTGGAAGAATTGAGCTTGTAGTTGTATTTGGTAGCTCAAGGCCATGTTCCACAATGCCATGGCTAGTCTGCAGAGGGGACAGGAATGTGTCTGCTTGTTTATGTACCACATTACCGTGGAGTTGTCCGTCTTTACCATTAGTTGTCCTGGTTGAAGGTAGTCCTTAAAGGCTGTCAGTGCATTCTGTACAGCTAGCATTTTTTTTTTATTTGCAGTTTGTTAACCAGGAGAGACCATTGGGCCGAAATGAGCCCCTTTTCAATGGAGGCCCAGGGAGAAAAGCTCCATGTACAGACATAAGAAGTACAGCAAGAATTAATATCATTAATAAAATCAATAGAATTACACAAACAAAAGTTAATACAAGTCAATAAAAATCACTGTGAGGTGGTATAGAATTATACAGAGTGATTGTATAAGCAGGATCATCAGATGTTGTAAAATGTATTGGAAATCCCTGATCTATTAGTGTAGTCAATATTTACAAAATCATTCAAGTTTAAGTATCATAAGCAGTGTTGCAGTATCATTATAGTTTGCAATGATAAGAGGTTCTGAACAACCTGAGATGGTGAGAATACAATTATGGGTGGATTAGAAACCATAAGTAGTATTAGGGATTAAAGATTAAGAGGGGTGGAAGCAGGAGCATTCCCAAGTAGAGGAGAGATGTGAGTGGAGTACAGTCTTGAAAGAGGAGAGGTTCTGGGTAGTTCAGATATGGGGAGGAAGTGAATTCCATTTACGTGCTAGGGAAAATGACAGTAGTAGTTGTCCAAGAGTATGTATGGGTTTGGAAACCTTGAGGAGATTCTGATTGTTGGACCTAAGGGGTCGATCAGGGAGATGTAAGGGAAGGATGGATGTGAGAGAGGGGCATTGTGCTGGCTTAAAGATAAGCTTGTGGACAATAGGAAGCTGAATGTACAGGAGATAGATGGGAGTTCTAGCCAATTCAGGGACTGTAAGGCGACACCAATGGTGAGAAGAGGATTTGGAAATGGTGGCAAACTTTGCGATTTTATTGTAACAGGAAGCCAGTTTAGCCTTAAGTGTGTCTTGTAGATTGGTAAGGATAGGTGCATCGTAGGTGAGGGAAAGAAAGATGTAGGTGTTAGAGAGACCAAGCTTGGATGAATGGGGTTAGGAAGTGATTATGACGATAGAGAATTCAGAACTTCTGGTGGGTTTTCTTTATGTTGGTTTGAAGATGAATGTCAAACTTTAGTTGTTTGTCGATGTGAACACCAAGGAGCTTAGTGTGGGGGACTACTTCAATAGGGGTCATGTTTTGGCTTAGTATGGAGAAGGAGTGTTTGTCTAATTTGGTATTCTTAGATGGGGTAAAGATCATAATTTTTGTTTTAGCTGCATTAAGAGCAAGGTGGTTATTAAGCATCCATGTCTCAGTGTTGTTGAAGGTGACATGAGTTGCATGCATGAGTTTGGGGAGAGAGTCAGCTGAGCAAATGATAGTAGAATCATCTGCATATTGGACTAGTTTAGTGTTTGGGATACAGAGCTGAAAGTCGTTAATGAAAATGTTAAATAATAAAGGTCCCAGGATATATGAAGGTGTATTTGATTTGGGCTCTATTTGCCCTGAATGCACTTCCCTGCCAGATAAGCCCCCCATGCATAGTCTGATGTGTCTGTAGTTAGGGTTTGGGCAGCAGGGGGTGGTGTGAATGGCAGTCCCTTGTTTTGGTGGCAGGCCTCTACCCACCATAGGAACTCTAGGCGCAGGCAAGGTATGATAGGAATCATTGTTTCCAGGCTGTGACAATGTTGACTCCATAAACTTTTTATGTACCACTGAAGTTTCCTCATATGCAGTCTTGCATATGGAATTCGAAGAATGCAGGAGGCCATGAACCCCAAGGCTTGCAGTATTTGTCTTGCAGATAGCAAGGTTTTTGTGGCCACCTGTTTGAAGTAAGTCACCAAATGAATTTGCTTTTCTGGCGTAAGGAAAGCAATCTGGGCAGTTGTATTCAAGCTTGCACCCAGGAATGTAATTTTTTCAGAAGGTACCAGTTGTTATTTCTTTTCGTTTATGGTGTACCCTAGACAAGTTAGAACCCTTTTTACAAATGCCAGATGTTTTAGAAGAATGGCCTGGTTTTCTGCCTGAATTAGACAATCATCCAGGTATGGATATATCTGAATATTTCTTTGCCTGCAAAATGCAATTACTGGAGCCAGGCACTTTGTGAATACCCTGGGCACAGTAGACAAGCCAAAGGGCAGTGCAGAGAACTGATAATGCAAATAGCCTCCTTTGAAGCGTAGGTATCTT
Source organism: Protopterus annectens (assembly GCF_019279795.1). Classification (NCBI taxonomy): domain Eukaryota; kingdom Metazoa; phylum Chordata; order Ceratodontiformes; family Protopteridae; genus Protopterus; species Protopterus annectens. Next base: position 1,401,803,159 of record NC_056733.1, read on the forward strand.
CTGCAAGATTCCCTGATTGGGATATGCAGGTAAGCCTATTTTAAATCTAGAGTTGCCAACCAGGCATCCTTGCCTAGCATAGGAAGTAAGTGGTGAAGAGTCAGCATCTTGAATTTTGGAATGTCCAGAAAGGTGTTTAGAGTAGACAGGTCCAGAATTGGATGCCATGATTTGTCTTTTCTGGGTACCAGGAACATTCTGGAATAGAAACCTTGCCCCTTTTCCTCTTCTGGTACTAGCTGAATAGCCCCCATGTTTAGGAGGGAAAGTACTTGTTTCTGAGCCTCTGCCCACTGATTTGGGGGCAGGTCTGGCCACCCATTTGGAGTTGGCAACGTGTGGAAATAAAATGTGTATCCCTGGGACACTATATTTAAAACCCATTTGTCCCGGGTTATAAGTTGCCAGTTTTTTGCATGAAGAGCCAGTTTTCTCCCCAAAGGGGCGGCTAAGAGGTAAGTGCTTGGTAATTTTAAAGGAAAGTCATTGAGACTGTTTACCATAGGGTGGAGTCTTGTTATTTCCGGATTTGGAAGTTGAAGCACCCCATTGCTTAGTTCTGAAAGTCCCTTGGGACTGAAACCTGGTGCTTTTGGAATGTCTAGGTTTGGCTGGAGTGGCTCTGGAAGGAGCTGGAAAGGACCAGTTTTTAGTAGGCCACTGCCTACTAAATCTAGGAGGTTGTACTTGTAAGAAATCTTTCACAGTTTGCACAGATTTAGCTTCATCTTCCATCTTTTTTTAGAACTTCTTCAGCCTTACTGCCAGATGGTCCTGCTGCAAAGGTGCATCCAACAGTTTTGCTTTAACATGATCAGGCAGAGATTGCTCCTTAAGCCAAGCATGCCTTCTAAGCACAGACACAGTAACAGCAACCCTGCAAGAGGCCTCTAACGAATCAAAACCACATTGCAAAGTATATTTTCCAACTTGTTCAGCTGAATGCAATAAATCCTGTAAATCTTTATTTTCCACACAATCGGAAATCAACATCATTTTCTGTTTAAGCAATCCCATGATATGCTGTTGATATTTTAACATATGGAATTGACCGTTTAAAGCCCTGATTGCCAAGGTGGCAGAAGTATAAACCTTTTTATCCCACCTATCCAGCGCCCTGGAATCTCTATCAGAAGGGGTAGGATTTTTAGCAGTAGAAGCCTTAATGCCCTTGGGACGTTGAGAAATGGTTTCAGGGTCCGCAACAGGATTTTTGAAAAGGAATTTGTGAGACTCAGGAACCCTGTAGTACCTGACTGGTTTACTAAGGGCCAGAGGCAAGGAATCAGGGGCCATACTGGATTCCGAAAACACATAATCAACAATGTCTAGTACAGGAGGTATAGCCAAAGGCCTATGCTGAGGAAGAAGAAGGAAATCCCTAGGCCTCTTTTTGGATTCAGAAAAATCCTGACTTTCCCAGTGGAAATGCTCCCTTAAGGTATGTAAAGTTTCCCCAAAGGAAAAATCCTCAGGGGGAGAAGCAGAGGGAATGGAATCCTCTGCATTAGAGTCCTCATAAGTAGGTGTTGACAAATCCAGGTCATTAGAAGAGTCAGAAGAAACAGAGTCCTGTTCAGAAGATTCATAATCAAGTTCAGCCCTAGGCCTCTTAGAAGGGGGGGGGGGGGTTTGACTGCCCCTGATTAGGGTAATTAAATCTTCAGCCATTTTGATCATTTGTTTTTTAGGCACAGGGGCCTGAACATGTGGCCTGGGCATCATTTTCTTAGACATAGATTGAGGTTTTGGACTTAGTATTGAAGGTGGAGTCGGTTTCATATGCAAGTCTGTAGGCCTGAATACACCCTCAAAAGCCGGTGCGTGCACAGCGGCTCCGGACCCATCCAAGGTAGAGACATCCGCGGGTTCCATAGGTGAAGCATCTCACGGCATACCGGACTCTGAATGGGTCTCAGTAGAGGCCTGTGAATCAGAAGTAGCGGGTATCAGGGGCTGCGAAAGCACCTCACTGAGTACCGGCGAACTGGCGACTGGCTTAGGAGAAGCGTCGTCGGCAGTTTTGGACCTCAACGGCCTGTCGCTGTCTTTTTCTTTGTGTTTTTTCGGTATTCCGGTAGTTGGATGGTTAACCAACGTCATTTCTGGATAATTAAACTGAGAACCGAAATATTTAGAAGCAAAAATGTACCGACGAAGGATAGTGTGCTGATTAAATAAAGCACAAAACCGATAGCAAGGTACGTCGTGGTCAGGACCTAGGCAATGAATGCAGTACAAATGAAAATCCTTATGAGGTATTTGCTTCACACAAGTAATACAATTATTAACTTTTACTGACATCGGTAAGGAACAAGAAAAAGTTTCTCCAACAGAGTACTTTTAGTTGAAGACTTCGGTTCTGAAACTCGTAAATGTAAATTTCAGGAGTCGGCCAACCGGCACTTGCAAACGTCTTCTGCTTCGGGCACCGTGCGGCAAGAATAACTGATGTAATGGTGTCGGCTACATGTTTTATATCCCTAACGACCATGATGTCATGGAAGAAGGGACAGCAACCGACGCAGGACATAAGACTTTGTTAATCAAGCCGACTGAGGGCAACCTGCCAGCAGATTACCCAAATGTAATGACTGCAACAGTGAAACACGAAGAACATCTTTGCTTGACATAGATGGGTAGCTTGTTCCAGAGTATAGGAAGTCTTGGGGACAGGAATCTATCCCTCCACAATATCGTGTTTATTGTGGTGACAAGGTTTAGGTCCCTAGAGCATGTAGCTCAGAGGGATTGGGATTTCTTTAGGTGTAGCATGTCCAACAGCTCTGGGTTTAACATAGCTTTTTATGTTAGGCAGAGATCTCCCCAGAGTAGGAGATATGCTACAGAGGAAAGCTGGAGTTTTTTGAGACGGTCAGTGTATGGAATCTGTTTGAGGCCAGTAAACCTCTTTGTGAGGTACTTCTGTGGCCTTTCCAGCTGCTGCAGATGTCTTCTGAGGTACATTCCAAAAGGGGCATTGTACTCTACAATGGGTCTACTGAGTGCCGAGTAGAGAGGAACAATGACCTCTTTTTTTCCTGGATGAGAACCCTTTTGTGATGAGGTGTGCCACATAGAAGCATTTCCTGACTACAGTGGTGATGTGATCATCAAAGGAGAGACTACTGTCCACCTGGGTCCCAAGGTCTCTCATCACACATTCGGCATTAAGTAGATTGCCGTTTATGTGGTATTTCATGGGTACAGAATTTTTACCAAAGGGGATGACAATGCACTTTTTGGCATTGAGCTTGAAGCCATGCCTCTGACACCAGGGATCTGTCTCACTGAGGCCCTTATGTAGGATGTCCACATCATTTGGGGACTTGACTATGGCTCCTAGTTTGCAGTCATCTGTGAACTTTGCTAGCCAGAGGCCTTCTGTGTTAGCCTATACTTCAGAGAAGTAGATACCAAACAGGAGAGGTTCCAGGACTGAACCCTGTGGTACTCCACTTGTCACTGGTTTGAAGTCAGATTTGGAGTCTGCAACTTTTACAGTGTGGGTTCTGTCAGTGAGCCAGTTGGCAACCTATCTTGTGACGTAGAGATTTATACCTAGTTTAGTGAGTTTAGCTATAATTCCAGAATGGGGGATGGTGTCAAAAGCCTTGGCGAGGTCAAGATAGGCTGTGGGAAACCACCTTACCCTCATCTACGGCTTGGTGACTGCCTCAAAGAAGTCAATCAGGTTCAGGAGGTATGATCTGCCTTTCACAAACCCGAAATGGGTGGGGTCCAGAGTTTGGAGGTTACCAATGTCTTTGTTTATGAATTACATGGCCTTGCAGACCAGGCTCGTCAGGCTAACAGGGCGATAGTTCCCAGGATCAGTGGTGGCTCCCCCTTTGTGGAGTGGGATAACTGTTGCTGTGCACCATTCAGTGGGCACAAAGCCTGACGTGAGACTGACTGAACATGGTGCTTACGTGGGGAGCCAGTTCATTCTGAAGTTCGTGTAAAACGCAGCCTGGGATGTTGTCCAGTCCCATGGATGCTGTGTTTTTGGTTTTAGACAGTGCAGCTTTTGCCTGCATAGATGTGATTACAGGGACTCTGCATTCTTCCAGTATAGACAGGGGATGAAAGGGGGGTAAAGCTAGCATCGAACCTATCTGCCAGGATGTTGGCAATATCAGTTGGTTCTGTAATTTTCGTGCCGTTGTGCTGTAACTAAGAGCAGATCTGAGTGTTGCCACTGAGATACTTGACATAGCTATAAAATGCTTTGTGATTGGCCTTAGAATCAGTGGCGATTTTGTTTTCGTAGCTAGCTTTGGAGGATCTTATAAAGGATTTCAGCTTCTTACTCAGGCTGACCAGGGAGCTTCTCCACTCATGGGATTTTACTCTCTTTTACAACAGTTTCTTCCTTCTGTTGTAGAGTTTGTTTATGGCAAAGGACCACCAGATTGGCTTCCTTTTTTTGGAAGATAGCATCTTGGTTCGGTTTGGGATAGCACGATCCATGCACTCAAGTAAGTGCTTATAGAGTGCATTTGTGTAGGATTCAGCGGTCATAACTATATTGTCCATCTGGATGGGTGTCATGAAGTTTGCCACTTCTGTCTTAAGAAGCATGAAGTTGGCTTTGGAGAAATTTTTTACTGTGGTTTCCTTAATGGTGGGTGGGGGCGAGATGCGGATATCTAGGGTGATTAGCTTATGGTCGGATTTGACCAAGAAGGAGTTGACTTCAGGTGTGGAACACTGATCACTCATTGGTAATGACTAGGTCTAGGATATTGTTGCCCCTGGTGGGGGTGTGGATAAGCTGATCCAGGGCACTGGAATTTATGAATTCCAGAAAGCGTTGAGCAAAGGAGTTGGTACATGAGTAGTTTTCCTCGTTAATGGTGGGATAGTTGAAATCGCCCATTATTAGGGTGTTTGGTTGAACCCTAATATTTTCCAGTATATCAAGAAAAGAGGAGTGGGAATCCTGGGGCATGGTGGGGGATCTGTAACAAGCTGCAATTTGGAATGCAGTTTTGACCAGAGTTAATTGCACTTGGATAACCTTGGATGCATTATGCTGCGCAACTATCCTGGAGGTATGGATATCCTTAATGAATATGGACACACCTCCACCTTTGGTGTTCTTGCCCAGGTTAGATGGCCGAAAAGTGTGGCATGAGTTATAGCCTGGTAATGCAGGGGTGCTCTCTAGAGCCTTGAACCAGGTCTCAGTCACTGCACAGATATCGATGTTCTCCACTTTAAGGAGTGCCTTGAGTGAGTGCATTTTGAGATTTAGACTTCTAGCAGGGAGTAGCATTACCCTCAGTTTTTGCTTGCCTGTTCCTGTTACGGTGGTGAATTTGTCATTTGAACCTTGCCTAAAAAAGGCACTATAGGGGCGGCAAGAACCTTAGCCAGTATCCAGAATCCCAGGGCGACAGGTGCAGGCCATCTCTGGCAAAGCATCATGGTCTGTCGACCATGTCATCTCAGGCAGACATATACAGGATCCCCTTAGAATGCCACCAGAAGCTTAGCCAATTGTTGAAGTCAATCATTTTGTCCTTGTACTACGGTATCATTCTGGGCAATGGCAATATACTACTCAGGGCTAGGGTTATACCTGCCTGAGCTACAAGATCGGAGAGCTCTTCCATCTCTCTTTTCGTGCAGTCCAGGGAGATACGTTTCAGGTCGTTGAGTCATATTTGTACTCGTTGTGGAATGACCTGAGTGCATGGGTTATGTGGCGGATCCTGGCACCCAACAGGCAGCTGACAGTAACCTTCTCCTTGTTTAACCTGGTGAGTAGGACATCAGTATGCCTGACTATAGAGTCACCTATAACTAGTGTGTTGGGTACGTTGGTTTGCCTTATGGGCTGTGGTTTACTGGCACACTTAGTCTGTGGGCTATGTGTCATTTGGGTTGTGCTAGGGGTGGAGGTTGCTTGCGTTTATGCTTTGGAGGTCTCTGTTGCTTGTGCAGATTATTATTGAGAGCCTCTTTAAATGTTTTTGTGTTTCTATGTGTGGATTTTGGTGATGTAGGTTTAGTGGGACTATGTGATGAGTGTGGTGTGGTGCAAGTGTTTACCTTCTCCTCTTGACTGTCAAGTTCAGTCTTGGTTGGAGAGAGCTTTACCTCCAGTTTGGCTAGATAAGTGCATCTCTCACAGATTGTGGTGTTGGGTGGTAGGAGGAGAGGGTTGTGTCTGTGTACATGGGGCAATTGCTACATTCCCTCAAGATGTCCAGATTCATCAGGTGAGAACACTGGGAGCTGACCCTTGGACATGCCTGAATAAAAAAACTACTTTCCTCTAGACAAGTGAGGAAAGTGAGTATAAGAGCTGTTTTTCTCTAAGCAAGTAAGAAAGTAAGTATAAAAACTGTTGAGTTTGAATGCTGTAGTAATTTGTAGTTTATTTAGTGGTAACAACAAGTTCTGAACAAGTGCTGAGCACGAATAAGCAAATTCAAGTGCTAAAACTAAGAATCTGTACCTGCAGCTTGTGGTAGATAGGCTACCTATTGCTTACCACTCCCACTGATAAGCTAGAATGCTTCCCTCCAAGACTGAAAGGCTTGGGTGGGGGGGGGGGGGGCTCAGAAGCTTAAACAGTTCTGGATACAGCAAATCTGTATCTGGACTAGACTAGTTACAGGAAAGGTGGGAAACAAGCGCCAATGCGGGCTTTTAAACCAGAAAGTTGAGAGATGTACAAACTGCCCAAACTGCCAATAAATTACAATTTCTGGGCCAAAAACCACTCTTGTGGTAGACAGGCTACCTAGTGCTTACCACTCCCACTGATAAGATAGAAGGCTTCCCTCCAACACAGACAGGCTTGGGGGGCTCAGAAGCTTACAAGCAGTCCTGGATACAGCAAATCTGTATCTGGACTAGACTAGTTACAGGAAAGGTGGGAAACAACAGCAAACGCCTTTAAAAATCAAAGATATCTCTGGTTATATCAACAGTGTTTTATCCAGTAACAGGCTTCACAATTCCATTAAATATTTTACCACTGACATAGTGCCCCTAGCTTACTTAAACTCTGCTGGTGGACGTTTTTCTCCACTAAAACTAACAACATAGCCATCTTTAGGTGTATGCAATACCTGTGGCTGCAGGGGGGCCTTAATCATCCTTGATTGTGTGGGGGCCCCACAAAAGCTGTTGCTGGTTGGGGAAAAATGAGGAGGAAAACAAATGTATTAACTTTCTGATTATGCTCTTTAACCTGAACAGGACTGCAATAATGACCCATAAGTAAAAACTAATAATGAACACGAGCAAGTTAAGCAATAAAGAGATCAACAGCCCAGAGTGACTCATCTCAGGGCAAACCTTGGATTTTAAGAGATGATGCTTCCAATTTTCAGGGATGTTTTTTTCTTTCTGGAAGTTTTATAAATACTGGCAGAACACCACATACTAGAACTCTCAACTTCTTTGCTAAAGAATTCAGACAGTGCCATAAATAATAACAGAATAAAGGCTCAAGATCAGAAACATGTCTTAAATATTAGTCTAACTTAAAAAGTTAATAGAATAACACCTTTTGCATCAACATGCATTTTTTTGTATAAAACTCTGTCTGGATTTACTGACCGTCTGCAATCCTGAATGATTTATCAGCAAATCAAACTTTTTACAATGGACAGAGCAAAATCTGTGAAATCAGGGACAGGTATGCATCACTCCTCAGTTAGGTAAATAAAAGTGATTTATCCCTGATGCTGTTTGACAACTGCTAAACAGGACTCACTGATCTGGTGGGGCAGTACCAGTGTTGCACAATGTATTGCTATATACTGAAAGAAGTACAAAACTGTATTATCGTGGCTTATGCTTGTGTGTGTCTAAAAATATCACTGATTTTTATCTGTGTACACACCAAATAATGCCAGGACATACACATTAGTCTTCTGGGTATCAGTAAAAAAATGTAGCTAACAAATAATTATATTTGAGAAGTATGGCATGAAATATATTACAGAACATTCAGACACTTTGATCTTTTAGAAATCCAGTGGCCCCCTCTCCCCAGACTGTATAAATGGAGATGGGGGGCTCCCTTAATCATCTTTAACTGTGTGGGGGCCACACAAAAGCTGTTGCTGGTTGGAGAAAAAATGCATTCATTTTCTGACTACACTCTAACCTGAACATGGCTGTGGTATGACCCTGTTAGGATAAAGTTGATGATGGCCTCTGCTCTCAGTCTCACCCATTTTAAAACCAGCCCTGCTCAGATGTGCTGCTGTCGGTTATGGGGGTGGTGAAGATTGTGTGGTTATTACTACAATTTTCATCACATTCAAACCTCAGAGGTGTGCACAAAACGTCATTATAGCCTGTCTTTGGGCTAAATACAGTGTGGTCATTGTTTCTTTTACTTTTCTCACAGACCTCAGAGGTGTACAAAGGTTATTATAGCTTGTGTAGGAGCAGTATACTGTCTAGGAGGAACAAAGTAGAATATATTACTGTTATTTTTTTTCACTTTCCTCACAATCACCTTCATCATAACTTCTGTTCAAGCCATCATTGAAGAAAAGCTTTGTTTAAAAAGAAAAACTTTAAAATGCAGTTCAGAGCATACAGAAAGGTACAGCTTATTGAAGAAGCTGAAGAGTAAAGCAAAATGTGAGAAAGGGAAGAAAAAAGTAATGTGCATGGTGTGGGGAGCCCAAGATGGGAGGAAACCTAGGCGAAGACTAGATGGTGTGTGGGGGGGGGTGAGGGGGGCTGAAACAGTAGGCCTAGGGCTGCATTTCACCTAAGTCCCAACCTGTACATAGAGTTGTTGTAATGTATCATTATTGCAACTAAATGCCAGCAAATGTAAATGCCCCTTTGTGAGATGGGCCAACACAGTGTGGTACACAGGCCTGTTGTAATATAGAGAATTGTAGCTATAGGTCAGTCTGTGCATACTACTCCTAATAGTTTGCAGCATGAACTAAAAGGTTGCTTAGAAGGGGTGGCAGTGACAGGGTGATCCTTAGACAGGAAGTGCCTGGTGGCCCCCAATTTGACATTTGTTGGGGGACCCCAAAATGCTAAAATGGCCCTGCTCTTCCCACATATACTTAGCTGTCACACCAGAATCATTTTTAATCCATACTCCTAAATACTTCATTTTATCATGTCCTCATAAATATGGATATTGCTGAACTAATTTGTGTGTGGATAAATAATTTACTGCTATTGCGTTTGTTTTAGCTTCATTAATTTTGCATGCCGAAAATATCTGAAACACTCTCAAAATGTTCCACAACACTGTAATGTCTCTTTCTGGTTTTGTCAGGTATAAAATAATATCTTCAGATACAGCCTACTTTTCTTGACTACCATACCAATTATATCCTTGAATTTCTGAGTCTCTTATTTTCTTTGCCAGTAGTTCTAAATATAATGCAAATATCAAATAGGAAAGAGGACACACCTACCTAGTTCCACTGTTTTTTCACTTACCCAGTGAGGCGGGTGGGAGAGCCCCACTGGGGTTCTCGCTTCTGGCTCCAAGTGCCCGAGCGTGATCCGCTCTGGGGACAGTGTCAGATGGGGAGTTTGACTGGGATGGTACACCTGTCAAAGAGTAACGCAGGTGTCCTAAGGCAAGCTCAGGGAGGACAGAAACCTCCCATGGAGCAGAAAGGCAAAAGCTCACTTGATCTTGATTTTCAGTATGAACACAGACAGTGAAAGTGGGGCCTCACGATCCTTCTGGCTTTTTGGGTTTTAGGCGGTGTCAGAAAAGTTACCACAGAGATAATTGGCTTGTGGCAGCCATGCATTCATAGCGACATCGCTTTTTGATTCTTCGATGTTGGCACTTCCTATCATTGTGAAGCAGAATTCACCAAGCGTTGGATTGTTCACTTACTAATAGGGAACGTGAGCTGGGATTAGACCATCGTAAGACAGTTTAGTTTTACCCTACTGGTGATGTGTTGTTGTGACAGTAATCCTGCTCAGTATGAGAGGAACCATAGGTTCAGACATATGGTGTAACTGAGCCTCATCTACCTCGAACTTTGGCATATTTAATACTTCCATCAACATTTCTATTTGAATCTTTTCTTGATTTCCAACTTTCTCTGCTTCACACAGACTTTCATGGAATTTCCAAAATATTTCTAATACCACTACAGGATCTCACGGTCTTCCTTGTTATAGGCTCCCTAAGCTTGGCGACAGCCTTTCTACCTTCTGTTGCCTGAATTGTTGTGCTAAACGTTTTTGTGCTCTACTGTTATTATCAAAAAATAGTTGCTTAACAGCAATCTTTCTAAACTCTTGCATATTATCAAGATAATTCCTTAATTTCTGTTTATCATTCTGCAGTCGATCCTCTTCTTGTTCTGTGAGATTCCCCCTATTCTGCAAGTCCCTCTAAATAATTCTTGTTCTGTCTTAACCATAGCTCCTTTTCTTTTATTTCCACTCTATTTTTAAACTCCACCTTAATTTTATCCCACTCCCTAGCTATATTTTCAGAAGAAATTTCTATCCTCTCTGATGGCTCCTAATAAATTCCATTATCCATTCCTTAAATTCCTTTTTTTTTTTCAACAGAGAGGTGGAAAACTCCCATTATACAACGACCCCCCATTAAATATTCAAAAACGTGCACGCTGATTGGTCAGCGTGCATGTTGTAAATCAGAGTTATAGTAATGGAAAAAGGTCCGGTCGCCAGGAATTTTTCCATTACTGTAACTCTTTTTTTACAGCAACAGAGAACGCAAGATCTCCGTTGCTTCACACTGTCTCGCTATGTTAAACTCATTTAACATAGCGAAACAGTTTTTAAAAAGCAACAGAGATCTTGCTTTCTCCGTTGCTTTTTTCTAAACTGTCTTGCTATGTTAAATGGGTTTAACATAGCCAGACAGCTTTAAAAAAGCAACAGATATTCTCCGTTGCTTTTTTTAAAGCTGTCTCGCTATGTTAAACCCATTTAACATGGCAAAACAGTTTTTAAAAAGCAACAGAGAGCTTGCTTTCTCCGCTGCTTTTGCCCACAGCTCTGATGTACTGTGTAGGCATGCGCAGTACATCAGAACTGCCGCAGAATACCAGACAGCTGCGGAAGGGCAGCAAGGAGGCATTATACAATGCCATTATTTAAGAAAAGTAATTACTTTTTTTCTTAAATAATGTCATTGTATAATAGCAATAACCCACTTCTGGGTGTGGGTAATGCTGGATTTACCCACGGTTGGCTTTGTTTGGCCACTCGGGCTTCGCCCTCATGACCAAACCACACCAACCGTGGGTAAATCCAGCATTACCCACACCCAGGCACGGGTTATTGCTATAGTATTTTTATTTCATTACCCTGTATTTTTATTATAGTTATTATTGGTAACGATCCAAAATAGTTATCTGGTATATATCAAGACCTTCAATTAACTGCACATGCTCCTGTGAAATGTAAATTCTGTCTATCCTAGCCCAGTTTTTATATCTTGGGGAATAATATGTAAATTCACTCCAAACTCCTATTACTGAATTCACATCTTCCATACCAAATACTTTCATAAATTTCTTCAAAAATCTAACCTCCTTTGTTATACTTTCAATTCTGGGTCCTCCAAACACATCTACACTGTTGCAAATTACATTCCACTGCCCACTTATACAAGTAATATTCCTTGCTGAAAAACAATCATTTCTCCCAGAATTTTCTTTTTTCCATTATAGCAGTTTTAGGTGGAATATAAATACATGCCAGTGTAATCCCCCTTCCTTGCCAGTAGCCCCTTAGCACTACAAATTTTAGTTGATTTATTTTACATTTGTTTACTGGGAAAGTCCAATTAAACGAAGGTCTTTTTTCAGCGAAGGCCCAGGCAGAAAAGCACCAGCGATATGAAATACAAATATTGTAGAAGTTAGCAAACATGAAATAAGGTTTCAGTAGCATTCACAAACAGTGATAGAATACTGATGGGCAGTACAGTTCATTATATGTTATATAAACAAATATGAGATACAGGAATATATACATTTAAATGAGTAGGATAGAGATAGAGTATCAACAGATGTGAGATCATGGTTTGGTGTACAATAGCACCAACTGAGCAATACGTAGTTAAATATTCTGAGGTTATACTTATCCAGGAGAGTTGCAAGAACAAAGCCAAGTGTCTGCTAGGTGAGTAGTTAGGAGCTTTTTAAATTGTACAGTGGAGCAGTTAGAGGTAAATAGAGGTTGGCAGTTTATTCCATATTTTAGGAATGACATTTGAGAAGAGTCATTCCCCAGCCGAGATGTTAGCTTTGGTAGTTTTTAGGAGGAGTTTGTTACTAGAACGAAGGGTTCTAGAGGAGGTGCACAGCTGTATAAGATTTAGGAGAGCAGGGATTTTATCCGGATGATGCAGGAATTTGTGGGCAAAAGTTAATTGTTTACAGTGTAGCAGTTGAAGTTCTAGCCATTTTAGTTGTTTAAGAGCTGTACAGTGACGTGACATATGAGTGGCATCAGTGGCAAATTTGGCAATTTTATTGTAACAGGACTCCAACTTGGTTAGGTCAGTTTTACAGAGGTTGGTTAGAATTGGGGAGGCATACAGGACAGGCGACAGGAGGTGTGTGCGGGCAATGATAGCTTTTTTGCTTCTTGTTAGAAATTGTTTGTTTCTGTAAAGACCACCTAGTTTTTTTGTGGACCTTCTTAATTGTTTGCGCAATGTGAATGTCGAATTTCAAATTATTGTCTATTTCGATGCCTAGCAGTTTTTTTTTTCCCCCCAAACATCTATATTAAATTTCCACATACGACAAAGGCAATCTTACATTTATATAAATAAAAAACATACAAAATGATATCACTTTAGTTGCAGTTTACATGACAGACACCACTGAAACAACTGCAGTTATAAACATTACACACCACTTATAAACTATCCAGTTGTCAGTTAAGCATTATAAAGCTCATTCAAATCCTGCCTCTTAAACCTCGTTCCTGCTCTGCATATATTGTTTTCACAATTCCCATTTTTTCCTATGTAGTTTGCTCCTTCCCTTTTATAAAGATCCCAATTTATAGTTGTTTTATATCTGTTGCTATATTCACTGCATCTAGTAAAGTTGGTCTAGACTTTGATTTCCATTTTCTAGTAATTGCTTTTTTGGCAGCCATCATAATTAGACTCGGCAAGGCTTTACTATGTCTAGGCAATTCCAATTATGTAGCATAACTCAAAAAAAGATCATCTCCCCAGTCAGTCCAATCCGCTCACCCAGCATCTCCAACAGAGCGGTCTGCAGGAAGTCCAAAAAGTCTGGCAACTCATGACACTTACAAAAAATATGTTCCCAGCTATCTCCTTCTTGCCCATCACACCTCCAACACTTGCTATCCACCTGTAAACACTTCCAGGCAAACTTCCTAAATCATCTAAACTTTGTTGCATATTTGGGAAATATACACATATCCCTCCATTGTCTCTTTGTGAATTACTTATCCAATCTCTTTTTCCAATCCTTTCTACGCTCCTCTGATTGACTCATAATTATCAGGCAATATTTTATATGCTTCATTAATTATTCCTTTTTTAATAACAGCTTCTGTTCTAGATTCTATTAACAATTCTACCAGTGCTGGTCTTTCATTTATGAGTCCGCTATTTCTTTCTCTTTGTCTATACTCTGATACCAATCCCTGATAGGGAAGGCAATCTCTAAACTGCAGTCCAAATAAATTCTTGGCCTCTTCCCATTCTATTACTATTCCCTTTCTAGTTACTTGCTCCCAATACCTTGGTTCCTTTGCCAGTTTTCTCCAATAAATTCCAGCCCCTCTTGCATATTATCTGTATCCCTGACCACAGTCAACCCTATTGACAAAATCTCTTTTCTCCATTCTCATGCTGGTTTGGTTCTTAGAATACTCCCTGCTATTTTATGAATATAATACTCTATGATTTTGGTTGTTCTCCTTAAGAGTCTGCATCCAAAATCCCAACCTCTCCTTATTTCTTGAGCTTCCCTCCCTGTGTCAGCATCATTCCTTTCCACTTTGAATTATAGTTTTCTGCTTGTGCTATGCATAAGAGCCTTAACTGTGTTACTCTAAAATACCCTCTCAAATTAGGTAATCCTAGTCCACCTTGTTCTGTTGGTAGAATCAGCTTATCCCACTTCACCCCTGCTGTCGTTCCTTCCCAGATAAAATCCTTCAAGTCTTTTTTAATTGCTATCCACAACTTCTAATTTGGTAGACAAAAGTATGCCTGACCTGTGTAAAAGACTAAAGGGACTAAAATCATTTTAATGGCTTGTATTTTAGTATCTATAACCATCTAACAAAACTTCCAGACTTTCTCAATTTTTGTATTATCTTCTGTTTAGTCTCTTCCTACATATCTTTAGCTGCCACCACAGAGTCACTTCTAATCCATAATTCTAAATACTTCATTTTATCATATCCTCATAAATATGGATATTGTTGGACCAATTCTTGTGTGGGTACATAATTTACCACTATTGTTTTTGTTTTAGCTTCATTAATTTTGTATCCCGAAAAGATTTGAAACTGTCTTAAAATGTTCCACAACACTGCAATGTCACTTTCTGGTTTTATCATATATAAAATAATATCATCTGCAAATAGAGCCAGCTTTTCCTGACTACCATTCCAATTATATCCTTGAATTTCTGAGTCCTTTATTTTCTTTGCCAATGGTTCTAAACATAATGCGAACAAACCTACCTGGTTCCTCTACTCAAGCAGAAATTATCAGAGAGGACCCCACCCTCTTTAATTTGCACCTCCAATCCCTCATGTATTCTCCCAATCAACCTTACAATTATATCAGGGAAAGCAAATGCTTCCATTGCCCTGCTCATGAAGTCCCAGTCTACTTTGTCAAATGTTTTCTCTGGATCAAGACCCACCAATAAAAGTGGTACTTTCTTGCATTCTGCTTCCCTCTGGATCATCAATGTTATGTTAATATTGTCAAATGTTTGCCTCCCCTCCGCAAAACCACACTGATCGATACCTATCAATTTATGCATCACTTTTGCCATTCTTTTAGCCATTACAGACATAAACACTTTATAATCATGGTTTAGTATTGAAATGGGCCTGTATGAATCTGGATCCGATGGAGCTTTACCCTCTTTAGGTATTACCATGACCACCGTCTTCTTCCAGGATGCTGGTACTTCTCTTCTTGCAATACTGTTAAATAAATCTTTCCAGATCTTTATCAGTTTTTTTCCCTCCTAACTTCAACAGGAATATCATCTATTCCTGGGAACTTTCCTGTAGATTTTTTATACAAAGCCATTTTATCTCATCCCTTTCTATCCTATTAGTAATTGAGCCTCATCTACCTCTAAGTTTGGCATATTTAATTCTTCCATAAACATTTCCATTTGTCCTTTTCGTGATTTCCATATTTCTCTGCTTTATACAAATTTGTGATGCCTAGCAGTTAAGTGTGTCCTACTGGGGTGGCAACAGTTTTGTTTTTGGACTCTAAATTGAAAGCTAGGTAAGATAAGGGAGATCTTGTAGGATAGAAGAGAAGTTTTGTTTTATTGGGATTAAGAATGAGTTGGGAATTCGTGAGCCATGTTTCTACAGATAGAAATGAGTTTTGGATTATGGTGTGGAGGTCTTTTAGGGATGAGGCTGCACATATTAGAGTCGTCTGCATATTGTATCACAGAGGCATGAAGAGTGGAGGTGTGGAGCTGACTAGTGAACAGAGAGAAAAGTAAAGGCTCAAGGGTGGAGCCTTGTGGGACCCCAAAGGCAACTGGGAGCAGAGTGGAGAGGTGCTGTTGCCACTGCACAGCTTGCTGATGTTCTGATAGGTAGCTTTGAAATCAGGTGATAGAAGAGCTAAGGTTTAGGGAGGAGAGCACACTGATGAGTTTATTGTGATTTACCATATCAAAAGCTTCTGACAAGTTTAAAAATATAGCAGATACAAATTGTCCTTGATTTCTCTAGTGGTTCACTATATTAGTAAAGGACATTAGGGCTGTGGTGGTGCTGTGATGGGGCTGAAAACCACGTTGTGCGTCTGATAATAGTTTATGTGTGAGAAGGTAGTCCACGAGTTGGGAATGCATGACTCTCAAGAATTTTAGATAAGGGTGATAGATTCGCAATTGGACAATAGTTAGTAAATTTGGTGGAATTACCTCCTTTGTGTAAAGGTATAATGTGGGACATCTTCCAGATAACAGGTACTAAGTCTGTTAATAAGTATTGCCACTGGGAAAATCTGCCATTACCTTTTTTATCCTCTTCTATCACTATTGGAGCTCCTCTTGCAATTAATATAAGTATTCCTCTTTTCCTTTGTCAAGTATTCTGCTGAATAACCATGCTGAAAACCTCTCTTTATCAAGTTCACGTTTATCTCTTTTTAACTGTCTCCTGTAACATAGTTATATGCACTCTGCATTTTTTAATATAGTTCACTACTCTTTCATTTTTGTATTTATCTGAGACACAGTTGACATTTAAAGACAATACAAAAAGCATAACTGCATTAAAAAGTTATTATTCCCACATTTTACGTACACCTTTTTTGTTAAATGTCTAGTTCCAGCTTTTGTGTTACATGCATACACTGTATGACAGGTTGAACTTTCATACAGTTGCTTCTTGTCATACCCATTTCAGCCTACATCACATCTTACAAAACTTTTTGTTTTATTGAAAGCCCTCAAACAAAAAAAAAAACAAACACCTCCAATACCTACCTAAAACCTATAAACTTAATACTAACACACAAAAGTATGTACATCTGCAAATACTGAAGTTTTACCCTCCTAATAGGAACAAAAGTCCCAAACTGACAGCCAGATCTGTGTGCAGCTGTTTTGTATCTTCCTGTAGGTTACTGGAATTCATGTCTGGAGGTTGCACTGCTATTAGTGTAACAGCTGCAGAACTTCCCCAGTCAGTGTTTCTTCTTCACTTTTCATAGCTGTTTTTTTCCATGCCCTTTGTATTTCTCTTTTTCCTGGCATCCAGGCAGTATACTTACTAGCCATTTATTGAAATTTATCCATAAACACAAGTCTAATGGCCTTCTCTGCCGAGTTTCCATTTTCACACTGGGAGAACTAGAATTAAGCCATTACTCAATGTGCAGCCATCTTGGAAGTCCATTTTCTCCATTATTTTGAGGAAAGGTGAACAGATTGACTCAAAGACATTTAGGTAACCACCTTAGGTATATAGGATGGGTTAGTTTTTAGGTATATTCTCCCCTTGTAGAGAATCAGGAAAGATGAAATAGACAAGAGGGCTTGTAATTCAGAAACCTACTTAGCAGAGGTTAATGCTACAAGAACTGTTTTCCACTTACAATATTTTAAGGATGCAAAACAAGCAGGCTCAAAAGGTGGCAATATTCATTTTTCAAGACCATAATTTAGGTCCTAGGGCAAAGGAATAGATTTTCTTTGGAGGTGTGATGATGAGTAGGATGCCTTATAAGACTTGCTTAATCTCACACCATAAAAAAGAGGTGGATCTATAGGTAAACAAGCTGAAACGGCTGACAAATGTATCTTAACAGAGGTATATGCCAAGCCAGAATTGAGCAGCTCAAACAACTGTCTGAGGATAGAAGGCATCCCATGTTGATAGGAATCCAGTCCTCTTTTCTGGCACCAAGAAGAAAATCTTTTCTATTTTGAAAAATATTTACTTTATTTTATTTATTTGCATTTGTTTACAGAGAAAGTCTGTCTGGGAACTGAAATGCTCATTTAATATGAGGCCTGGGGACAAAAACTCCAAACCAAGGACAGAAATACATTTTTGACCATTGAAAAGAAAAATATTATTTACAAAGTATTTCAACACAATTGGTCAATAAACATTATTTGTTAAGCATATCAGATTAAGGAAATACATGTTTTCAAGACATTGCGAGTAGTATTAAAAATACTAAATTAATACACTTTCATAGTATCCATAGTTGACAGCTTACGACTGCATACTTCAAACTGTAGGTGTGGTACAGTTACATGGTTTATTAGTTGCCAGGAGATATTTTATGGCAGATTAGAATTGTTGAGGGTTATTTAAAAGCCTAATGTGGTTTGAAAGTTTGTTCTATGCCTTGAAGATGGCAACAGAGAATAGTGAGTCACCATAATAATTATTCGATTTAGTAGCAAAAAGCAAAAGTTAAAGTTGGGGGTGGCCACAGTGGTGCAGCGGTTAGCGTTGCCGCCTCACAGCAAGAGGTTCTCCGGTTCGATTCTCGGCTGCGGTGCCTTCTGTGCGGAGTCTGCATATCCTCCCTGTGGTCGCGTGGGTTTCCTCCGGGTGCTCCGGTTTCCTCCCACATCCCAAAGACATGCTATAGGTGGATTGGGAACTCTAAATTGGCCCTAGCTGTGTGTGTGTGTGTGTGTGTGTGTGTGTGTGTGTGTGTGTGTGTGTGTGTGTGTGTGTGTGTGTGTGTGTGCCTTGTGTATAAGGTTGGGCGCCGGGCTGGCAACTCGACACTGTAAAACTCAACTGTCAATCATGAGCAGATAGGTGATCCGCTGTGGCAACCCCTAACCGGGAAAAAGACGAAAGAAGAAGAAGAAGTAGCATGTCACAATGAAATTTGACAATAAGGGTATTTACAGTGGAGGGTGAAGTATTTTGTGTGCAGTGAGTAGCTAGGAGAGGGTGATATGTTGAGGAAGTTCAAGCCAGTTAAGGATACTGAGTGCCATATAGTGATCAGAATGGTTTGGAACGCTGCAGGCAAATTTGCTAATTTTGTTATAGGTGCTTTCCAGTTTGTGTTGGGTGGAAGAGTTGAGACTTGTGAATATTGCTGAGGCATACAGGAGCGTAAAAAGGAAAAGGGAGGTGGGCAGCTATTTGTTTTAATATAATCACATAGCAGGTGCCTTGCTCTGTAAAGACAGCCTAGTCTTTTTGACTGCAGTGTCAATGTGCAGATCAAATTTTACCTTATCAATGATAACTCCCAGTAATTTTGTGTTGGAGATGTTTTCATTTTTTGTGTTTTTGATGAGATAATATGAAGGTCAGTGGTACTGTGGTTTACGCTTTTAGGAAGGAATAGGATTAATTTGGGTCTATTGGGGTTTAACAGCAACTGAAATTTATATAGACATGTTTATTTTAGAGGGGAAAGCTTCCTGTGTGACAGTTTCTAAGGTGGGAAGATTTGGGGCTCAGCAAACTAAAGTTGAGTCACTGGCATATTGTATTATGGTGGCAAGTTTTGACTCTGTGCATCCAATTAATGAAAATATTGAAAAGTACTGGCCCCAAGTATAAAGCCTAGGGGGACTCCTGTAGTGACTGTAAGGAATGTGGAGTGGCAGTCATTCCATTTTACAGATGGGGTGAGATTGTTTAGGTAGCTGGTGAACCAGCTAGAGGGAGTTGTAAGGCCTATAAGATTTAGTCTTTGGAGGAGCAGGTGATGTGACACTGTGTCAAAGGCTTTTGAAAGTCCAGGAAAAGGATGGGGAGAAAATTACTTGAGTTTTTAATTTGATTAATGGTATCCAGGATATGTAGCAGGGCAGTTTCTGTGCTGTGGTAAGGCTGAAAGCCATGTTAAGTGGCAGTATCGGGTAGAAAGTCTAGGAGTTGTTGATATATGTATTTTCAAGTACTTTGGTGAGGGGAGGAAGGATTGCTATAGGGTGAAACATTAACAGTTAAGTGGATATGTCATCTTTGTGTAATGGGATTATTTATTTAGTTATTTATTTTACATTTGTTGACTGGGTTGGTCTGACTGAGCTAGTGGCTCATTTTCAGCAGAGACCCGGGGAGAAAAGCTCCACAGTAAGATACTTACCATGATTAGATAATAACGTTTAAGTAAACGTACATTTTAAAGAATTTTACTTACTCAAGCAAACAGTCAATTACATGACTGGAAATGACAAGACATTTATGCATACTTGTAAGGTCAAGAGGTGACTGTAGAGAAACAGATGGACTTATAGGGAGAGATAGAACTTATGAAGGAAGACTTCCACAGTGCTGGGTTAGAGTTTTCTGTAATGGATCTATTAATTAGGATCGCTGCAGGTTAGCAAATGGTGTCAGTGACTATACTAAGGTATTCAGACGGCAACGTTGTCAGGAGCTAGTTTTGTGGGTTTTAGTTTTGTAATGTATTTTTTGATGGTATTTGGATAGTTGTTAGGTTAAGCTGGGGTGTACAGCTATGGTCGGTGGGGTAGATGGAGTGGATACAGATTATTATTTGAGTTAAGGAGAGTATTGGATATTAAGTGTTTTGCTGAATTTGTCTGCAATGTTCCTGCTGGTTTCAGATTTTTCCAAAATCTTATGGGTTTTTTTGTATATGGAAAATTTTTTTATCATAATGAACTTATGCATTTGTGCTGTTTCTGAGGCACTGATATCTACCTAGGTAAGACTGGGTTCTAGTTTTGTGCCATTTTTTCCAAACTTTCTCTCTCTCTCTCTCTCTCTCATGAATTGCTTAGCTTGATGGGTTAGTCATGGGGCCACATTTATTTTCACTCTAATGTCTCCATGTGGCTTGTTGGTTTAGTAGGATTAAGAAGAGTTAATGAAGTGACAAGACAGCTTCATCTAGAGGCAGATATTTGATGGGTTCCCAGTCACATTTTTAAGTGCGTCATTGAATTAGAAGTTATGTACCTACCATAACGTTCCATGTTAGTTGTCTTCTCTCGCCTTCTTTCTTGCTGGATGGGTTCGGAGCCGATCCTCGGCTCCGACTCGGCACTTGCTTTAGCTCGAGAACTCCTTTTACCAGCTCGAGGCAACCCTATATCCCATGATGCAAGGCGGAACTACCTCAGATCTCGTTTGGTAGCTAACTTACCCTGCTAAAGACTATCCTAACAGAATTAGGAACAATGGTTCCTAAAAGAAAATCCTCCTAACAATGTATCCGAGGAAACAATCTAATAGGAACTCTCCAAGATCTATCCAGGCCAGGGGGAAGGAGGGAGGGACGCAAGAAAGAAGGCGAGAGAAGACAACTAACATGGAACGTTATGGTAGGTACATAACTTCTAAATGTTAAGTTGTCAATCTCGCCTTCATTCTTGCTGGATGGGACCGCGTCCCTAGCACCTGTATCCCGGGTGGCTCAATGGAACAGACTCTTGAGAACTGTGGAACCAAAACTGGCCCTATCTCTAGAGGCCAAGTCCAACTTGCAATGAGAGACAAAGGTATGAGGCGTGGCCCAAGTAGCTGCTGCACAAATGGTATCAATGGGTAGTCTATCCTGAAAAGCTGCAGAAGTGGATAGACTCCTGGTTGAGTGTGCTTTTGGCTTAGAAGATAGCTGTTTGCCCCTGAGAGAGTACACATAGGAAATAGTGGAAGTCAACCATCTGGATAAGGTCACTTTAGATACTGGAAGACCTATCCTGTTTTCTGCATAGGAAACAAATAATTGGTCCGATTTTCTGAATTGTTTAGTTCTATGCAAATAGTACCTGAGCTGACGATGGACATCCAAAAAATGCAGTTTCTGTTCAGCTCTGTCGGAATAGTTTGGGAAAGACTGGTAGGTCTATAGATTGGTTAATGTTGGTTTGAGATACGACTTTGGGAAGAAAGGAAGGGTTAGTTCTTAATGATACCCTGTCCTTATGAAAAACTAAATAAGGGGAACGGATGCAGAGAGCTTGAATCTCGGAAACCCTTCTTGCAGAAGTGACAGCCAGTAAAAATATAGTTTTCCAGGTCAATAACTTCAAAGAACATGAAGCAGACGGCTCGAAGGGAGGTAGTATCAAGGATGCCAACATTAAGTTTAGATCCCATTGCGGAGGAGGATGCTTTATAGGTGGTTTTAGGAGGAAAACTCCTCTCAGAAAGGCCTTGCATAACCTATGAGACATAATGTTATTGTCATGCAGGCCAACATGATACTTAGAAATAGCAGCCAGTTGTACTTTGACTGTAGATGACGAGGATCGTGAATGAAACACCTCCGCCAGGAAATCTAAAACCGAATGTACGGGAGCAGTAAAGGGGTCAATATTTCTGGAATTCGCCCAAATAGAAAAACGTCGCCACTTGCTAGCATAAACTGTCCTAGTGGACGACTTCAAGGAAGAGACTAAAATATCTCTGACTGAGTCCGAAATCATCGGTAGCCTGGCTAGGGTAGGAAGTGGAGCAACCAAGCAGTGAGGTTGAGAGAATGAATGGCCCGGTGCTGCTGACCCGATTGGTGGATCAAGAGATCCGGAACTGGGTCCAGATGCCAGGGCTGCACCAGAAGGTGACGATGCAGAGACGGAAACCAAATTTGTCGAGGCCAATATGAGGCAATGAGGATCAACTTGGCTCTCAAAACGGTGGCTTTCTGAATGACTTGTGGAATCAACGGAAAAGGAGGAAAAGCGTACAGAAGTCCCCGGGGCCAATCCTGGGTTAGAGAGTCTCTCAGAGGTTGGCCTGGAAGGGGAAAGAGAGTGAAGAAATCGGGGCACTTGTTGTTTTGAGGAGTAGCAAAAAGATCGCAACAAGGAGTGCCCCATCAGAAAAATCTGATCCACTACAGATTGATTGAGAGACCACTCGTGAGGCATCAGAATGGATCTGCTCAGCCTGTCCGCTAATAGGTTGGACCTGCCGGGGATGTGCGTTGCTATCAGAAACCGCTGAGAAGAGATCGCCCACTGCCAAAGTCTGAGAGCTTCTTGACATAACGGATAGGACCTGGTCCCGCCCTGCTTGTTGATGTACCAGACTACGGACATGTTGTCCGTCTGTACTGCAATAGTCCCCGTGGGAAGAAAGTCGTTGAGGGCTTGCAACGTTAAAAGCACTGCTCTCATCTCCAGGACATTTATGTGCAGATGGTATTCTGTGGGTTGCCACGTCCCGTGGACCATCCTGCCCTGATAATGCCCCCCCCACCCGATCAGAGAGGCATCCGTAGTGACTGTGGCAACTGGAGGAGGGGGAATAAAGGGTCGGCCCTGATGAAGAAGAGGGGAAGATATCCACCAGTTCAGATGAGCTCGGCACGACTGTGTTACCAAGATTTCGTGCCTCATAGGGAGACTGTGGTACGACCACTGCGTGAATAGCATCCACTGCAGAAGACGCATGTGAAAGCGAGCCAGTGGTAGAAGAACAATGGCCACAGCCATAAGACCTAGAACCTTCAGTATAAATCTGGCTTTGATCTTGTTGCTTTGCAAAAGAAGCCGAACAAATTTTTGGATGTCCAGAATTCTTTGATCTGTTAGTCTGGCTAACATTTTGACGGTGTTTAATTCTGCGCCTATAAAGGTGATAGATTGGCAAGGCAGCAGAGAAGATTTTTCGAAGTTTACTGAAATTCCCAAACTCCTGCAAAGCTGTAGAGTGTAGTCTCTGGACTGAAGAAGCTGACACTTGGTGGTGGCGGAGAGGAGCCAGTCGTCCAAACAGGGAAACACCTGGAATCCTCGACGTCTCAGATGAGCTGTGACCACTGCCATGCATTTGGTAAACACTCTGGGGACTGTAGTGAGGCCAAAGGGCAGGGCTCTGAATTGGTAATGACTGGTCCCTAGCCGAAAGCGGAGAAACCTTCTGGAGCGTCTGTGAATCTTTATGTGATAGTACGCATCCTGAAGGTCTATAGAGCACATCCAGTTGTCCTTGCCCAGAAAGGGCAGAATGGACTGAAGCGTGACCATCCGGAATCTTGCCTTCCTGACAAATCTGTTCAGATTGCTCAGGTCTAATATTGGTCTCCAATCTCCCGTCCTTTTGGGGACCAAAAAGAATCTGGAGTAGACGCCGGATCCTACCTGGTCTGCTGGCACAGTCTGGACGGCTTTTTTCTAGGAGCTTTGAAACCTCCTGTTCTGCCAAATCCCTTTGACCGGGTGAGATGTCTGGAAGGGATTGTAGAGGTACGGGAAACCTTTCGAAGGGGATTTTGTAACCCTCGGATATAATCGACTGTACCCATATTTCTTGAGATAGGGATTGCCAGGCTACTGGGTACAGCAAAATCCTTCCCCCGACTGCCTCCAAGGGTGGACAGTCGGGCAACACCTCAGGGATGCTGAAAAGGCTTCTCAGGAAGAGACTCCCTGTTGCCCTGGTTCTGAGGACCCCCCCTGCCTCTAGGGCGGCTATTATTGTTACCCCTCTGCCTCTGGGGTAAACTGACCACGTGTGTCCGTGTAGCTCCTTGGGCTTTACGGAACCACATCTTCCCCTTCTGACCCTTGGGGTATGGTCTAGAAGGAGTGGAAAACTGGACTCCAACGGCAGAAAGAGTTTTACCGTCCTGCTCACACCTGGTCAAGGTATCCTTCACCTGAGGTCCGAACAAAGCCAAACCATCAAAAGGGGTATTAGTGAAGGACGCCTTAAAGGGGTCCGCAAAATTACAAAGCCGCATCCAGGCTTGGCGTCTAAGAGCAACTCCTGTGCCTGCGGCCCTGCTCGCTCCATCGGCCGCATAGGATATGAGCCGCATGGAGGAGTTAGATATGGAATTCAGGATAGCAAGCTGCGAGGCAATCTTTTCCTGAGCCCCAGCAGCAGAAGGATCCTGGACTACTTCTCCCAGTTCCTTGAGAATATCTCGTTGAAGCCTGGTGAAGTGACAAAGATAATTCAGTGAACGCATAGCAAAGGTCGCTGAAGAAAACATCCACTTTCCATACCTGTCCATGGTCCTAGAGTCCTTATTAGGAGGATGGACAGGTACTGAAGGATCCGCCAGTTCCTTCTTAGTGGCAGCCGCCACCACCATAGCATCCACCGAGACACCCTTGGAAAGGAACTGTTTGTCCTAAGGGGCTGTAATGAATTTGGATGGTATTCTGGGGACAGGTTCCACAGAATCTGGAGCCGCCCACGCCTTACGAGCCACTACCTGCATAAGTGGGTCGAAAGGCGGAGACACCCAGGAGGTGGAGGGTCGGGATCCAAAAGCCTCCAGGTATACCGACTCATCCTCGGAGGGGTCAATGGAGGGCCAATTCCCCCTCTGTTTGAGGAGCTCAAGGATGTCTGAAAAAGAGACATCCTCAGAGGGGGACCGTGGAGAACCCTCCGACTCATCTAAGTCGGTATCAGATGTAGTAGACTCAGGGGAGTCTGTGTGTTTCCTCTTACACGTCCTCTTCCGAGGGGGTTCCCCTGCAGGATCAGGAGAAACCTCGGAAGAGGAGGAAATTCCCAGTGGGGAAACCTGGGGCGATGGATCCCTGGGCCTGTGAGCAAGAGGTTGGCAAGAGGCATCTGCAGGCACTGAAGAGGGAGGAGCTAGAGGGATGGACCGTTGACAAGGCTCAGAGGCCAGGACACTTCTCATCACCTCAAAGGCTCCTCTCCCCGGGAGGCCAGAACACACCCGCTCCGAAGAAACAGGAATGGCCGGCTCCAAAGAGAGAGAAGGCTCCGAGGCCGATCGGATCCCTCCAAGGAAGGTCTCAAGGAGGAGATCGGAGCCGAAGGATGTATCGGCTCCGGCATCGAAACAGTCGCTGTCCCGAGAAGCTCCGGCTCCGAACTGCGGTGTGGAGTCGGAGGAGGAAGTTCAAGGATTGGGGCTATAGCCGAAGTCTGTTGAGACGGGCTATGGAGCATTTGGGCCAGTGCCTGAGACTTCAACAGCCTGCTTACCACCCTCTCTAAATCGTGGTCAGACAGCCTGGAAGATCTCGAAGATCGGCTCCGATGGCTCCGCTCCGACAAAAGGGGAGACCCCGGAGCCGAGTGGATACTCAGTATAGAAGGAGACCGAGATCTCTTACGGGTCGAAGCCATCGGAGCCGAAGTCCCTTGAACTCCAGATGGAGCCGAGGATATCTCGGCCCCGATGCTGGATGAAGTGTCGGCTCCAGCCGGAGCCGACAAGGCCACAGTAGTCAGGGTATCGGAGCCGGTCAGCGCCGAACCCACTACTTGAACAGATGATGTATCGACTCCAGCCGGAGCCGATATCGGCTCCGACGGAGCCGGAGCCACCGGAGGAGGCTTGGACACTGTAGCCTGAGCCTTCGGTGGTTTAAGAGGTTTTCCTGACCCTAATTTAGGAGGAGAACCTTCTGGCTTAAGTAAGCCTCGGAGGATGAGTTTATTCCTCCTTTCCTGCAGGACTCTCTGGCTAAAAGCATGACACAACGCACAGGAGTCCTGCAGGTGCAAAGGCCCCAGGCAATAGACACAAGAAGTGTGACCGTCTGTCAGAGACATTTTCTGACAGCACTGGTCACACTTCTTGAAGCCTGAGACCTTGCCTTCCTTTGACATCCTAGGAGGATGGAAACACAAACAATCCCAACAAACACACAAATTAATCCCTTACACAAACACACAGGAAGGGAATAACCAATGGGGAAATAGGCCTGACTAAAAAACTTTAGATTAAAGATTATAAAAAGTTAGAAAATAAGGGAATAGGGAGGGCTGTAACTAACTACAGTTAAACTGACACTAAAAGGGAAAAAAGAAACCCCTAACTACACTTTTTCTTATTTTACAAAGATAAACTTACCTCAGCTGGCAAAGGAGACCTCTTTCGCTAAGCGGCAAACGAGATCTGAGGTAGTTCCGCCTTGCATCATGGGATATAGGGTTGCCTCGAGCTGGTAAAAGGAGTTCTCGAGCTAAAGCAAGTGCCGAGTCGGAGCCGAGGATCGGCTCCGAACCCATCCAGCAAGAATGAAGGCGAGATTGACAACTTAACATCATGGATTTATCAAAATTGTTCACGTTTCTTATACAGCTGAAGTATAGGGTTTGGGGAGGTTGTACTTTGTTGGCGGGGGTGATGCTCAATGAGAGTCTGGGAGGGTGCTGTCTAGCTTAATTTTTTCAGGGTTGGTTGAGAGTTTGCAGTACAGTATGGATAGTTTTTGAATGCTTTGTCAAATTGGGTTGGTTGTTGGATCAGCAGTGAAATGGTAGAGATTAATATTACTGGGTTAGAGTTAGCTTTGTCAGAGGTCCAATTGATGCTGAAGTCATCAAGTAGGATGGTTTCTTGGATGAAAGTGGATAAGTATGTTTTCAGTATTCTTGGCATTTTGGAGGGAAGAGGAGATGTAGGCAGCTACTATGATTACAGATTTCTGATTCTTTCGGTGGGATTTGGCTTATTAGTATTACTTCACTGTATTGTGGAATAGTTGGGAGGTGGATTTGTAAGGTGGCTTGAAAGATGATGGCCACACCCCATGCCTGTTTACCTACTCTGCCTTTCCTAAGGATGGTGTATAACTAGGAGGAATGATTTCATCTTAAATTTCAGGTCTTAACCAGGTTTCAGATTCTTTGGATGTTGAAATTTATATATATTAGGTAGGAGGAAGAAACTGGGATTTGCTGTGTTTTAGAGAATTGTTGAGAGGGGAAGCATTTATGCAGGGGGTTTGGGGGGGTCAGGTGTTGGGTCAATTAGTTTACTGAGGTGGATGGTGGAGTTTTTGAGTTTATGGGGTAGTAGTTTTGGTACTTTCTTTTTGCACCGGAGTGTAGTGCTTTGTATTTGGTATTGTTGTTGTGTCTTTTTGGCTTTTCCTAGTTAGGGGTCGCCACAGCAGAACTCCGGTCCGCTAATGATTGGTAGTTGATTTTTACGTGCCGAGTTACCAGCCCTGACGCACAACCTTCAACGAAGGTACGCCCATTCACGCATGTCTCCACGCAGAAGACACTCTAGCTGAGAATCGAACCGAACAGCGTCTTACTGCGAGGTGACAATGCTACCGCAGCACCATGTTAGTAATATACATTTTCTGAGTAGGATTTTGTCTATGCTGAACAGGGACGGCCAGATCAGGGTAGACAGTAAGCAAGCAGGTTTGTCTGGAGGACTTGGTTTGAACGTAGGTAGGAAAAGACTCAGAAGTAGTTAATTGGCTTAGGATACTTAAAGTTCGTATTATGGAAAGTAGCTGTACATGCATGATGGAGTTGTGAAATAGTTGTATAGAAGAGTACAGATGGGTTTTAATTGCTTGGCTATATTGGCTGGTAAGGGTACTGAAGAGTCAGGTAATACGTTTTGGGCAACATCATTTATAATATAATGTGGAAGTGGTGCAGGTCAGGTGATATGCTTTGGTCAATAAATTTAATGACATGGAGGTGGGTGGAGATTGCAGTGAAGCCACTTGTAGCATGGCTGATTAGATTGGGGCTAGTCCTCAGATGAGAGAGTCAGGTCCTGAGCTGTGTTAATGTACAAAAAATGGTTTATTCATCAGCAGTATAATTAAAACTCAATGTTAAATATTTTTATACTATGGGTTGTTTTTATCAGACAGGTTTACAGGGCTGCTGTTTGCTATGTTTATAAAGAGCTGCTTAGTTTTACAGAAAGACTTAAATGCAGTTTACGTCTCAAGGGTGACCAGGCAGAACAACTGTAGGGGACAGCTGCTCAAATGAAGATAGGGCAACCTATTACAAGACGCAGCAAAACAGTCAATTTAATGTATTGATTAGAGGTAAGGTAAGACCAGTTGGGTGTGGAAGAAACTGGCTGTACTAGCAAACCTAATAGCAGTTGGATGTAAGCCATTATTTTCTTGATCTATTATTGTATTCTCTTAGTTTAAACTTTCCTGAGTGGTGGAATAATCAGGATTGGAAAATTCTGTCTGACAGGCAGCTGGGAGGGATATTCAGAACCTTAGCAGTAGTGGGAGATTGTTAGTTCTTCTGTGTTGAACAGCTGTATTGCTTTCAGGCGGTCTAGATAAGTGCTCTATGAGGTTGGATAGTGGGTGCCATGGTTTTAAACCTACGGAATTTTGTACCTTCAGTCTGGAGGAGTTCCTGTGCTTAATGCATTTGGTTTTCAGAGTTTGTATTGTTTTGTTTTTTGTTCTTGGTCAAGTTTGTAACATTATGGTTTCAGAGACTCTGGCTGGGCACCAATCACAAGAACTATCTGGTGAAGATGACTTCTCCAGACTTCAACAAATCATGGGCAAAGTACAGTTGTGTACACCTACCATAAATGCAGATGTTCAAGTGCATTCACTGTTGCAGTCATCACACTTGGGTTATCTGCCTGCAGGTAGACCTCAGTCGGCCTGAATACCAGAGTCTTGGGATTTCTGCATCGGATGCTGTCGCCTCTTCCATGACGTCAAGTTGTCAGGGGTATACATATGCAGTCGACGCCATTACATCAGCTTTTCTTGCCCCAAATGTCAGGAGCCCCCAAAATAGGAAGCTATTACATGGTGTGGAACACCTCCAGTAAAAAGTAAATACCCCTGCCATAAACGATGGCCATAAAGAGGATAGGTAGAAAGGACAGAGAAAGCCACGGGGCTGGAGGAAGGGAAACCAGGACTGCAACAGAGAATACACTCGAACATCTACATTTATGGTAAGTGTACACAACTGTACTATGTTCTTCCTGTTTCACTTTTGCAGTCATCACACTTGGGTTGATTCCCAAAGCTGAGGAAGGTGGAGGCAGTCAAGAAGTGTTAGGGCTGGCTAGGCTAGCAGGCCTTGTAAGACTGCTGTAGCAAATCCAGCTCTAGATTTAGAAAAAATAGGCAAGTGGTAAGGCTTGATGAAGGTGTGTACCGAACTCCAGGTTACAGCTTCCAGGATGTCCCTGGTAGGGACTCCCCTGAGAAATGCTGTAGAGGTTGAAGTAGCCCTAGTGGAATGAGTTCTGATCCCCTGTGGGGTAGGTTTTCCATGGTGCTTGTAGCAGAAATGGATACAGTGTGCTATCCATTTTGGAAATTGTTTGCTTTGAAAGGGCCTTGTCCTCTTCCCCTGTAGCAAAGCTGACTAGCAGCTGGTCAGATTTTCTGAATGGTTTAGCCCTGTCAAGGTAGAACCTGAGCTGTCTGTGTACATCCAAGGAGTGCAGGATCCTTTCCCCTTTATTCTGAGGATTAGGGAAAAAGGTTGGCAAATGGATGGATTGGTTTAAAGCCACACTGGATACCACACCTTGGGCATAAAGGATGGGTTAGTCCTAAGGGAAACCCTGTCAGCATGGAAAATAATGAAGGGTTCCACAGCCATTAGTGCCTGTAACTCAGACACTCTTCTAGCTGAAGTAATGGCTAGAAGTAAGGCTGTTTTCCAAGAGAGGAATTTTAACTCTGCTGAAGCAGCAGGTTCAAAAGGGGGAAGAGTGAACTTTTCCAGTACAAAGTTAAGATCCCAGGCCGGGGTGGGAGCTCTCCTAGGGGGCCTTAAATTGTTAGCTCCTCTCAGCAATAGTTTGATGAGAGGGTGAGAAAAGAGAGGTGGCTCAGTATAATAATGAGCTGAGATGGCAGAGGCATGAATCTTAATGGATGAGAATGATAGGCCTCTGTGGAACAGCTCTGCTAGACAATCAAGGATTTGAGATAAGGTGGGCACGGCTGTGTCCTTTCCTTGAGACTGACTCCAAGAACAATATCTTTTCCACTTTTCAGCATAGGATTTCCTAGTACTAGGCCTTCTGGCCTCAAGGATGACACCCAGCACCTGTTTGCTGAGGGTTGCTGGTGGTGTATTCAGGGGATAAGCCAGACTACATGTTTAGAATTTGCAGCTGTGGATGCAAAATCTATCCCTCCTGCTGAGACAGCAGGGAACGTGTCTGATGTAAGTCACAGGGTGGCACTGCTGTCAGACTGTGTAGGAGTGGGTACCAGTATTGGCGTGGCCAGTCTGGGGCAATAAGGATTGCCCTTGGCCTGTCCTGTTTGATCTTGAGTAGTACTTTTGAGAGGAGGGGCAGAGGAGGAAAGGCATAAATGGAGAGGTTTTCCCATGAAAAAGATAGGGCATCCACCTTCCAGGCTCTGCTGTGAGGGCTCCTGGTGCAAAATTTGCTCAATTGGTGGTTTTGGGGGAAGGCAAAGAGGTCCACCTCAGGTGTCCCCGACCTCTAGATTAGAAGTTTGAATGAGTTGGGTTCCAGTTTCCACTCGTGTGGGTCCAGTAGATTTCTGCTCAAGTCGTCTGCCAGTGAATTTTGTTTGCCTGGCAGGAATTGAACTTGTAGGTGCACTTGGTTGCTCAAGGCTGTGTTCCACAGGGCTATGGCTAACCTGCAGAGTGGGTAAGAATGAGTTCCCCCTGCTTATTTATGTACCACATAACTGTGGTGTTGTCTGTCTTTATAAGGAGCTGTCCTGGAAGGATAAGGTATTTGAAGGCTGTCAGAGCATTCCGTACAGCTAGCATCTCTTTTTGATTGATATGCAGGGGAATTTGTGCTGGGCTCCATTTGCCTTGAATGCATTTGCCTGCCATGTGAGCCCCCCATGCATAGTCTGATGTGTCTGTTGACAGGGTATGGGCGGCAAGGGGTTGAGTGAAATGAAGTCCCTTGTTGTGGTTGCATGCCTCTGCCCACCAAAGGAATTCTGCCCTTAGACAAGGTAATGATAGGAATTAGAAGTTATGTACCTACCATAACGTTCCATGTTAGTTGTCTTCATCTCGCCTTCTTCTTGCTGGATGGGTTCGGAGCCGATCCTCGGCTCCGACTCGGCACTAGCTTTAGCTCGAGAACTCCTTTTACCAGCTCGAGGCAACCCTATATCCCATGATGCAAGGCGGAACTACCTCAGATCTCGTTTGGCAGCTAACTAACCCTGCTAAAGACTTATCCTAATATAATTAGGAACCATGGTTCCTAAAAGAAGTCCTCATAACAATGCTCCAGAGGAAGCAATCTAATAGGAACTCTCCAAGATCTGTCCAGGCCAGGGGGAAGGAGGGTGGGAGGGAAGAAGAAGGCGAGATGAAGAGAACTAACATGGAACGTTATGGAAGGAACATAACTTCTAAATGTTAAGTTGTCAATCTCTTCATTCTGCTGGATGGGACAGCGTCCCTAGCACCTGTATCCCGGTGGCTCAATGGAACAGACTCTTGAGAACAGTGGAACCAAAACTGGCCCTATCTCTGGAGGCCAAATCCAACTTGTAATGAGACACAAAAGTATGAGGCGTGGCCCAAGTAGCTGCTGCACAAATAGTGTCAATGGGAAGTCTATCCTGAAAGGCTACAGAAGTGGATAGACTCCTGGTCGAATGAGCTTTTGGCTTAGAAGATAGTTGTTTGCCCTTAGAGAGTACACATAGGAAATGGTGGAAGTCAACCATCTAGATAAGGTCACTTTAGATACTGGAAGACCCAACCTGCTTCCTGCATAGGAGACAAACAATTGGTCTGATTTTCTAAGTTGTTTAGTCCTATGTAAGTAGTACCTGAGCTGACGATGAACATCCAAAAATGCAGCTTCTGTTCAGCTCTGTCAGAATAGTTAGGAAAGAAAACTGGTAGATCAATAGATTGGTTAATATTGGCTTGAGATACAACCTTGGGAAGAAAGGAAGGGTTAGTCCTGAGCGAAACCCTATCCTTATGAAACACCATATAAGGTGAACGAATACAGAGGGCCTGAATCTCAGAAACTCTTCTTGCAGAAGTAACAGCCAGCAAAAATATAGTTTTCCATGTCAACAACTTTAAAGAACACGTAGCAGACGGTTCGAAAGGAGGTAGAATTAGGGATGCCAACATTAAGTTCAGATCCCATTGCGGAGGAGGATGTTTCACAGGCGGTTTTAGGAGAAAAACTCCTCTCAAAAAGGCTTTGCATAACCTATGAGACATGATGTTATTGTCCTGCAAGCCAACATGAAATTTGGAAATAGCAGCCATTTGTACTTTGACTGTAGATGATGACGATCCTGAATGAAAAACCTCCGCCAGGAAATCCAAAACAGAATGTATAGGAGCGGTGAAGGATCAATATTTCTGGCGTTTGCCCAAATAGAAAACGCCGCCACTTGCTAGCATAAACCGCTCTAGTGGACGACTTTAAAGAAGACACTAAAATGTCTCTGACTGAGTCAGAAATCATTGGTAGCCTGGCTAGGAAGGAAGTGGAGCAACCAAGCAGTGAGGTTGAGAGAATGAATGGCTCGGTGCTGCTGACCCGACTGGTGGATCAAAAGATCCGAACTGGGTCCAGATGCCAGGGCTGCACCAGAAGGTGACGATGTAGAGACGGAAACCAAATTTGTCGAGGCCAATATGGAGCAATGAGGATCAATTTGGCTCTCAAAACGGTGGCTTTCTGAATGACTTGTGGAATCAATGGAAAGGGAGGAAAAGCATAAAGAAGTCCATGAGGCCAATCCTGGGTTAGAGAGTCTCTCAAGGGTTGGCCTGGAAGAGGAAATAGTGTGAAGTAGTCTGGGCACTTGCTGTTTTGAGGGGTAGCGAAAAGATCGCAACAAGGGGTGCCCCACTTCAGAAAAATCTGATCCACTACAGACTGATTGAGAGACCACCGTGAGGCATCAGAATAGATCTGCTTAGCCTGTCCGCCAATAGGTTGGACCTGCCGGGATGTGCGTTGCTATCAGAAACCGCTGAGAAGAGATCGCCCATTGCCAAAGTCTGAGAGCTTCTCGACATAAGGGATAGGACCTGGTTCCGCCCTGTTTGTTGATGTACCAGACCACGGACATGTTGTCCGTCTGTACTGCAATAGTCCCTGTGGGAAGAAAGTCGCGAGGGCTTGCAACGTTAAAAGCACTGCTCTCATCTCCAGGACATTTATGTGCAGGTGGTATTCTATGGGTTGCCACGTCCGTGGACCATCCTGCCCTGATAATGCCCCCACCCGATCAGAGAGGCATCCGTGGTGACTGTGGCAACTGGAGGAGGGGAACAAATGGTCGGCCCTGCTGAAGAAGAGGGGAAGATACCCACCATCGTAGATGAGCCCTGCAAGACTGTGTCACTAAGATCTCGTGTCTCATGGGCAGATCGTGGTACGACCACTGCGTGAACAACATCCACTGCAGGAGACGCATGTGGAAGCGAGCTAGTGGAAGAAGAACAATGGCTGCAGCCATTAGGCCTAGAACCTTCAAGACAAACCTGGCTTTGACCTTGTTGCTTTGTAACAGAAGCTGAACAAATTTCTGGATGTCCAGAATCCTTTGATTTGTTAGTGTGGCTAACATTTTGACGGTATTTAACTCTGCCTATAAAGGTGATAGATTGGCAAGGCAGCAGAGAGGATTTTTCAAATTCACCGAAATTCCTAGACTCTTGCAAAGCTGTAAGGTGTAATCTCTGGACCGAAGAAGCTGATCCCTGAGGTGGCGGAGAGGAGCCAGTCGTCCAAATAAGGAAACACTTGGAATCCTCGACGTCTCAGGTGAGCTGTGACCACCGCCATGCATTTGGTGAACACTCTGGGGCTGAAGTGATGCCAAAGGCCAGTGCTCTGAATTTGTAATGACTGGCCCCCATCCGAAAGCCGAGAAACCTTCTGGTGCGCCTGTGAATCTTTATGTGATAGTACGCATCCTGAAGGTCTATCGAGCACATCCAGTTGTCCTTGCCCAGAAAGGGCAGAATGGATTGCAGCGTGACCATCCGAATCTTGCCTTTTGACAGACTTGTTTAGTCTGCTTAGGTCTAGTATTGGTCTCCAATCTCCCGTCCTTTGGGGACCAAAAGAATCTTGAGTAGAAGCCGGATCCTACTTGGTCTGCCGGCACTGTTTGGATGGCTCTTTTTCCCAGGAGTTTTAAAACTTCCTGTTTTGCCAAATCCCTTTGACCGGGTGAGATGTCTGGAAGGGATTGTAGAGGTACGGGAAACCTTCAAGGGGATTTTGTAACCCTCGGATATAATCGACTGTACCCACTTCTCTTGTGATAGGGATTGCCAGGCTACTGGGTACAGCGAAATGCTTCCCCCGACTGCCGCCAAGGGTGGACAGTCGGGCAACACCTCAGGGATGCTGAAAGGGCTTCTCAGGAAGAGGCTCCCTGTTGCCCTGGTCCTGAGGACCCCCTGCCTCTAGGGCGTCTATTATTGTTACCCCTCTGCCTCTAGGGGTAAACTGACCACGTGTGTCCGTGTAGCTCCTTGGGCTTTACGGAACCACATCTTCCCCTTCTGACCCTTGGGATATGGTCTAGAAGGAGTGGAAAACTGGACTCCAACGGCAGAAAGAGTTTTACCGTCCTTGTTCACATCTGGTCAAAGTATCCTTCACCTGAGGTCCGAACAAAGCCGAACCGTCAAAGGGTGTTGGTGAAGGACGCCTTAAAGGGGTCCGAAATTACACAGCCGCATCCAGGCTTGGCGTCCTAAGAGCAACACCTGTGCCTGCGGCCCTGCTGCTCCATCGGCTGCATAAGATATGAGCCGCATGGAGGAGTTAGATATCGAATTCAGGATAGCTAGCTGAGAGGCAATCTTTCCTGAGCCCCAGCAGCTGAAGGATCCTGGACTACTTCCCCCAGTTCCTTGAGAATATCTCGTTGAAGCCTGGTGAAGTGACAAAGGTAATTCAGCGAACGCATTGCAAAGGTCGCTGAAGAAAACATCCGCTTTCCATACCTGTCCATGGTCCTAGAATCCTTATTAGGAGGATGGACAGGTACTGAAGGATCCGCCAGTTCCTTCTTAGTGGCCGCCACCACCATAGCATCCACAGAGACACCTTTGGACAGGAACTGTTTGTCCGAAGGGGCCGTGATGAATTTGGATGGTCTCCTGGGGACAGGTTCCACAGAATCTGGAGCCGCCACGCCTTCCAAGCCACTACCTGCATGAGTGGGTCGAAGGCGGAGACACCCAGGAGGTGGAGGGTCGGGATCCAAAGCCTCCAGGTATACCGACTCATCCTTGGAGGGGTCAATGGAGGGCCAATTCCCCCTCTGTTTGAGGAGCTCAAGGATGTCTGAAAATGAGACATCCTCAGAGGGGGACCGTGGGGAACCCTCCGACTCATCTAAGTCGGTATCAGATGTAGTAGACTCAGGGAGTCTGTGTGTTTCCTCTACACGCCCTCTTCCGAGGGGTTCACCTGCAGGGTCAGGAGAAACCTCGAAGAGGAGGAAATTCCCAGTGGGGAAACCTGGGGCGATGGATCCCTGGGCCTGAGAGCAAGAGGCTGGCAAGAGGCTTCTGCAGGCACTGATGAGGGAGGAGCTAGAGGGATAGACCGCTGACCAGGCTCAGAGGCCAGGACACTCCTCATCACCTCAAAGGCTCCTCTCCCGGAGACCTGAACACACCCGCTCGAAGAAACAGGAATGGTCGGCTCCAAGGAGAGAGAAGGCTCGAGGCAGATGTCGGTGCCGAGCTTACCAAAGCGAAGCTCCGAGAGGGAGAGCGGGTCGGACAAGGGTCCGATGCCACTAGCCCCTCGGAGCCGACAGTGGAAACCCGACGACGGATCCCTCCAAGGAAAGTCTCAAGGAGGAGATCGGAGCCGAGGATGACGGAGCCGAAGGATGTATCGGCTCCGCATCGAAACAGTCGCTGTCCCAAGCTCCGGCTCCGAACTCTGGTGTGGAGTCGGAGGAGGAATCTCAAGAATTGGGGCTGTAGCCAAGTCTGTTGAGACGGGCTATGGAGCATTTGGGCCAGTGCCTGAGACTTCAACAGCCTGCTTACCACCCTCTCCAAATCGTGGTCAGACAGCCTGGAAGATCTCGAAGATCGGCTCCGATGGCTCCGCTCCGACAAAAGAGGAGACCCGGAGCCGAGTGGATACTTAGTATCGAAGGGGACGGATCTCTTGCGGGCCGGAGCCATCGGAGCGAAGTCCCTTGAACCCCAGATGGAGCCGAGGATCTCGGCCCGATGTTGATAAAGTGTCGGCTCCAGCCGGAGCCGACAAGGCAACAGTAGTCAGGGTATCGGAGCCGGCCGGCACCGAACCCACTACTCTGGCAGAAGAAGCATCGGTTCCAGCCGGAGCGCATATCGGCTCGACGGAGCGGAGCCACCAAGGAGGCTTAGACACTGTAGCCTGAGCCTTGGTGGCTTAAGAGGTTTTCCTGCCCCTTGCTTAGGAGGAGAACCTTCAGGTTTCAACAAACCTCGGAGGATCAGTTTGTTCCTCCTTTCCTGCAGGACTCGCTGGCTAAAGGCATGACACAACGCACAGGAGTCCTGCAGGTGCAAAGGCCCCAGGCAATACACACAAGAAGTGTGACCGTCTGTCAGGGACATTTTCTGACAGCACTGGTCACACTTCTTGAAGCCTGAGACCTTGCCTTCCTTAGACATCCTAAAAGGATATACACACACAGTCCCCACAAACACACAACTTAATCCCTACACAGACACACAGGAAGGGAATAACTTGGGGAACTAGGCCTGACTAAAACTTTCACAGAAAAAAACTATATTAAAAGTTTAAAAAAAAAAGGAAGGGAATAGGGTGGGCTGTACTAAATACAGGCTAACCTGATACTGAAGGGAAATTAAACCCCTAACTAACTATTTTCTTATTTAACAAGAAAACTTACCTCAGCTGGCAAAGGAGACCTCTTTCGCTAAGCGGCAAACGAGATCTGAGGTAGTTCCGCCTTGCATCATGGGATATAGGGTTGCCTCGAGCTGGTAAAAGGAGTTCTCGAGCTAAAGCTAGTGCCGAGTCGGAGCCGAGGATCGGCTCCGAACCCATCCAGCAAGAATGAAGGCGAGATTGACAACTTAACATTCACTGTTTCCAGGTCCTGAGAATGTTGACACCGGAGACTTTTTAAGTTCATAGGTAGGTACTAGGCTATTGGCCCAAGGGCCTACGTAAGCCTAGCCAACAAGGTTCCCTGGCTTATGCCACCCAAGAAAGTTATTTTCCTGTGCCACTGTCGAGCAGACACAGAAGTGATCTCCGGGGTGTATTTCCCATTTCCCATCCACTCATCAAGATTTTTCTTGAAGAGTGCTAATGAAGAACTTTGCTTGACAAAGATGGGAAGCCTGCTCCAGAGTAGGAGAAGTCTCTAGGACAGGAATCTATCCCTCCAGCATGTCCTGTTTATTGTGGTGACAAGGTTTATGTCCCTACAGCGTGTAGCTTGGAGGGATTGGGATTTCTTTAGGTGTAGCATGTCCAACAGCTCTGGGTTTGACATAGCTTTATATGTTAGGCAGAGATCACCTCGGAGTAGGCGAAATGCTATGAAGTAAAGCTGGAGTTTTTTGAGGCGGTCAGTGTAGGGCATTGTTTTTGAGGCTAGTAATCCTCTTTGTGAGGTACTTTTGTGGCCTTTCCACCTGCTGCAGATGTCTTGTGAGGTACATTCCAAAAGGGGCATTGTACTCTATAATGGGTCTAATGAGTGTCAAGTAGAGGGGAACAATGACCTCTTTTTTCCTGGATGAGAACACTTTTATGATGAGGTGTGCCACATAGAAGTACTTCCTGACTACTGTGGTGATGTGACTATCAAAGGAGAGACTACTGTCCACCTGGGTCCCAAGGTATCTTATCACACATTCGGTGTAGATTACTACCTATGTAGTAGTTCATGGGTACAGAGTTTTTACCAAAGGGGATAACACTGCACTTTTTGGCAATGAGCTTGAGGCCATGGCTCTGACACCAAGCATCTGTCTCAGCGAGGCCCTTCTGTAGGATGTCCACATCATTTGGGGACTTGACTATGGCTCCTAGTTTGCAGTCATCTGCAAACTTCGTTAGCCAGAGTCCTTCTGTGTTAGCCTGTACTTCAGAGAAGTAGATACCAAACAGGAGAGGTCCCAGGACGGTACCCTGTGGTACTCCACTTGTCACTGCTTTGAGGTCAGATTTGGAGTCTGCAACTTTTACAGTGTGGGTTCTGTCAGTGAGCCAGTTGGCAACCCATCTTGTGACATAGGGGTTTATACCTAGTTTAGTGAGTTTAGCTATAATTCCAGAATGGGGGATGGTGTTGAAAGCCTTGGCGAGGTCAAGATAGGCTGTGTGAGCCACCTTACCCTCATCTATGGCTTTGGTGACTGCCCCAAAGAAGTCGATCAGGTTCAGAAGGCATGATCTGCCTTTCACAAACCCGTACTGGGTGAGATCCAGAGTTTGGAGGTAACCAATGTCTTTGTTTATGAGTTCCATGATGATACATTCCATGGCCTTGCAGACCAGGCTCGTCAGGCTAATAGGTCGATAGTTCCCGGGATCAGTGGTGGGTCCCCCTTTGTGGAGTGGGATAACTGTTGCTGTGCGCCATTCAGTGGGCAAAAAGCCTCATGCGAGGCTATTATTGAACATGTTGCTTAAGTGGGGAGCCAGTTCATTCTGAAGTTCATGTAAAACGCAGCCTGGGATGTTGTCCGGTCCCATGGATGCTGTGTTTTTGGCTTTAGAGAGTGCAGCTTTTACCTGCGTAGTTGTGATTACAGGGACTCTGCATTCTTCCTGTATAGATATGGGGCCTTTAGGGGGTGAGTGGGGGTAAAGTTAGCACTGAACCTATCTGCCAGGATGTTGGCAATATCAGTTGGTTCTGTAATTTTCATGCCTTTGTGCTGTAACTCTGAGCAGATCTGAGTGTTGCCATCGAGATTGTTGACATAGCTATAGAATGCTTTGTGGTTGTCCTTAGAATTAGTGGCGATTTTGTTTTTGTAGCTAGCTTTGGAGGATCTTATAAGGGATCTCAGCTTCTTACTGAGGCTAACCACGAAGGTCCTCCACTCACGGGATTTTACTCTCTTTTGCAACAGTTTCTTCCTTCTGTTGTACAGTTTGTTTATGGCAGGGGACCACCAGACTGGCTTCCTTTTTTTGGAGGACAGCGTCTTGGTTCTGTTTGGGACAGCACAATCCATGCACTCATGTAAGTGCTTACAGAGTGCATTTGTGAAGGATTCAGCAGTTGTAACTGTATTGTCCATCTGCATGGGTGTCATGAAGTTCGCCACTTCTGTCTTAAGAAGCATGAAGTTGGCTTTGGAGAAATTTTTACAGTGGTTTCCTTAATGGGGGGTGGGGGATGGATGTGGATATCAAGGGTGATTAGCTTATGGTCAGATCGGACCAACGAGGAGTTGACTTCAGGTGTGGAACACCGGTGCCTCATGTTGGTAATGACTAGGTCTAGGATATTGTTGCCCCTGGTGGGGGTGTGTATAGGTTGATCCAGGGCATTGGAGTTGATGAATTCCAGAAAGCATTGAGCTAAGTAGTTGGTACAGGAGTAGTTTTCCCAGTTAATGGTGGGGTAGTTAAAGTCGCCCATTATTAGGGTGTTTGGTTGAACCCTAATATTTTCCAGTACATCAAGAAAAGAGGAGTGGGAATCCTGGGGCATGGTGGGGGATCTGTAGCAGGCTACAATTTGGACTGCAGTTTTGCCCAGAGTTAGTTGCACTTGGAGAACCTCGGATGCATTATGCTGAGCAACTAGCCTGGAGGTGTGGATATCCTTAATGAATAATGGCAAACCTCCGCCTTTGATGTTTCGGTCCAGGTTACATGGCCGAAAAGTGTGGTATGAGTTATAGCCTGGTAGTGCAGGGGTGCTCTCTGAACCAGGTCTCAGTCACTGCACAGATATCGATGTTCTCCATTTTAAGGAGTGCCTCGATTGAGTGCATTTTGAAATTTAGACTTCTAGCATTGAGTAGCATTATCCTCAGTTTTTGCCTGCCTGTTCCTGCTACGGTGGTGAATTTGTTATTTGAAACTTGCCTAAAAAGGCACTATAGGGCAGCAAGAGCCTTAGCCAGTATCTGGAATCCCAGGGGCGACAGGTGCAGGCCATCTGTGGCAAAGCATCATGGTCTGTCGACCATGTCATCCAAAGCAGACAGTACCACTGAAGTTTCCCCTTGTTGTGGTTGCATGCCTCTGCCCACCAAAGGAACTCTGCCCTTAGACAAGGTATGATATGAATCACTGTTTCCAGGTCCTGAGAAAGTTGACACCAGAGACTTTTTAAGTACCACTGAAGTTTCCTCATATGCAGTCTTGTATATGGAATTAGCAGAATGCATGAGGCCATGAGCCCTAGGGCTTGCAGTATTTTCCTTGCAGATAGCTGG
Organism: Protopterus annectens; assembly: GCF_019279795.1. Lineage (NCBI taxonomy): Eukaryota > Metazoa > Chordata > Ceratodontiformes > Protopteridae > Protopterus > Protopterus annectens. The sequence goes on from NC_056733.1 coordinate 1,401,843,953, forward strand.
GTTTTGGTGGCCATTAGTTTGAAGTAGTTTGTCAAACAGACCTGCTTTTCTGGAGTGAGGAATGCCATCTGGGAAGTTTTGTTCAAGCTTGCTCCCAGGAATACAATTTTTTGACTAGGCACCAGTTGTGATTTCTTTTAGTTGATGGTGTACCCCAGTGAAGTTAGGAGTCTTTTTACAAATGCCAGGCGCTGAAGTAGAAATTCCTGACCGTCTGCCTGAATCGGGCAATTGTCCAAGTAAGGGTAAATTTGAATATTTCTCTGCCTGCAGTATGCAATGGCTGGAGCCAGGCACTTTGTGAATACCCTGGGAGTAGTAGATAAGCCAAAGGGAAGTACAGAGAACTGAAACATAGATATTTTCTGCAAGACACCCTTATGGGGATGTGCAGATAAGCTTCTTTTAAGTCTAGGGTGACTAACCAGGCATCCTTGGCTTGCATAGGAAGAAGCTGTTGCAGTGCAAGCATTTTGAATTTTGGAACCACCAGAAAAGTGTTGAGAATTGATTGATCCCGGATAGGGCGCCAACAGTTCTCTTTTCTGGGCACCAAGAACAGTCTGGAGTAGAAACCCTGTCCCCTTTGTTCTACTGGAACTGGTTGAATAGCCCTGATATTGAGAAGGGAAAGTATTTGCTTTTGAGCCTCTGCCCACTGGTTTGGAGGAAGGTCTTGCAACCCGCTTGGGGTTGGGAGTGAATGGAAGTAGAATCTGTATCCCTGGGATACAATGTTTAGAACCCATCGGTCCTGAGTAATGGACATCCAGTTTTTTGCACGAAGGGCAAGTTTTCCTCCTAGGGGTGCAAGTACTTGGGCATGACTGGGAAGGGTAATTGAAAAGTCATTGTGAATTTTTTCCATAAGGGGGTGGCTTACCACTTCCTGTTTTTGAGGTGGAAGCACTGCATTGTTTAGCTCTCTGCATACCCTGAGACTGTAGTCTTGGTGGTCTGTTTCCCCTGGGTTTGGACTGAGAAGGCTTGGGAGGGACTGGAAAGCACCAGTTTTTAGAAGGCCAATGCCTAATGAATCTAACAGCCTGCACCTGTAAGAAATATTTGACAGTTTGCATAGATTTAGCTTTTTCCTCCATCTTTTTAAGAACTTCTTCTGCTTTTGTGCCAAACAAATGATCCTGATTTAATGGAGCATTTAGTAATTTTGATTTGACATGGTCTGGTTTGGAATGAGAAGGCCTGGGAGCGACTGGAAAGGACCAGTTTTTAGAAGGCCAATGCCTAATGAATCTAGCGGCCTGCACCTGTAAAAAATCTTTGACAGTTTGTATAGATTTAGCTTTTCCCTCCATCTTTTTAAGAACTTCTTCTGCTTTTGTGCCAAATAAACGATCCTGATTTAATGGAGCATCTAGTAATTTTGCTTTGACATGGTCTGGCAAGATTTGTTCCTTCAGCCAAGCATGCCTTCTCAGTACAGACCCAGTGACAGCTGCCCTGCAAGATGCTTCTAAGGCATCAAACCCACATTGCAAAGTATGTTTACTAACTTGGTTTGCAGAATGCATGAACTCTTATAAATCTTTATTTTCTGTGCAATCTGGAAGCAACACCATTTTTTTGTTTAATTAGTTCTATAATATGTTGCTGGTACTTCAACATGTGAAACTGACAATTCAAAGCCCTGATGGCAAGAGTTGCAGAGGTATATACCTTCTTACCCCATCTGTCTAAAGCTCTTGAATCCCTGTCTGAAGGGGCAGGGTTTTTGGCTGTAATAGCCTTAATGCCTTTAGGTCCCTGGGAAATGGTCTCTGGATCTGCAATAGGATTCTTAAAGAAAACTTTGTGAGAGTCAGGTACTCTGTAGTACCGGTCAGGTTTTCTAGGGGCTGGTGGTAAGTGTCAGGAGTAAGACTGGATTCCATAAAAACATCATATACAATATCCAGGACAGGGGGTACAGCTAGAGGACTGTGCTGAGGCAAATCTAAAAATTCTCTGAGTCTCTTTTTGGACTGAGGATAGTCCTGGCATTTCCAGCGGAAATGCTCTCTTAAGGTATGCAAGGTTTCACCAAAAAAAAAATCCTCTGGAGGGGAGGCAGAGGGAATGGATTCTTCTGCATCTGAATCCTCATAGGTAGATAAGGGTATGTCCTGGTAATCAGAAGGGTCAGAGTCATCGGACTCCTAGTTTGTAAAATCAGAAGGAAATTAAATTCTTTGTCTTTTAGCAGGGGAAGGCTGGCTTGCCCTAATTAGAGTAACATGGTCTTCTGCCATTCTAAGCATTTGTTTTTGTGGCATGGGAGCTTGAGCATGCGCTTTGGTCATCGGTTTTCTAGGCATAGTATGAACTCTGGGTCTGAGAAACAAGGTAGTTTTTGCTAAAAACAAAGTTGGCTGTTTAATACAAACATCGGTAGGTCAGAATACACCCTCAGAAGCCGGTGCCTGCACAGCAGCTCCGGACCCATCCAAGGTAGAGACATCCGCAGGTTCTATAGTTGAAGAAGCATCTCGTGGCCTACCGGACTCCGAATGGGTCTCAGCAGAAGCCTTTGAATCTGTAGAAGCAGGTATCAGGAGCTGCGAAGGTGCCTCACTGAGTACCAGTGGACTGGCGACTAGCTTAACGGAAGCATTGTCGGCAGTTTTGGACCTATGCGGTCTGTCTCTGTCTTTATCCTTACGTTTTTTCAGATCATCAGTAGTCGGATGTCTTATCGAAGCCATTTCAGAACTCGGCGAACGACAGCGAAAAAATTTAGAGACAAAGATAGCCCGATGATGAATGGTTCGGGCGTTAAACAAGGCATAAAACTGACAGCGAGGGACATTGTGGTCTGGGTCTAAACAGGTGATACAGTAAGAATGAAAATCTCTGTGAGGTATTTGCTTTCTACAGGCAATACAACTGTTAACTTTTTCTGACATCGGTTAGAGCAAGAAAAAAGGATCCCCTACAGGGTACTTAACTTTAGAAGACTTCAGGTTTGAAACTCAAAAAACGAAAATTTCAGGTAGTGGCCGACCGGCACTTGCGAACTGCTTCTGCTTCGGGCTCCTACACGGCAAGAAAGACTGATGTAATGGCATCGGCTGCATGTTTTATACCCCTGATGACCTGACGCCATGGAAGCGGCGACAGCATTCGACGCAGAAATCCCAAGACTCTAGTTTTCAGGCCGACTGAGGGCTACCTGCAGGCAGATAACCTAAGTGTGATGACTGCAACAGTAAAACACGAAGAACATCTTAACATTACTAATACAACAGTTGTCACAACGAATGAATAATTTTACATCTGTACATCAATTGCAGTCGGGCACAAATCCCAAAAGTGGTAGACCACAACTGCTGCATTATAGAGTAATAGACAACATGAGGGCTGAAGCGCTGTGTCCTTCCATGCATGCTGCTGTTCCTGAAACTAGTGGAATACCCAATGTACAAAGCCATCAGAATACTGCATTCGAACCTCTAGTTTTAAATGACTGGATTCACGCTCACCCTAGCCTAGCGAAAAGTCTAGCAACTAATACAGGTACTATAATTATTGATAAACTCAATGAATATGACTATAAACTTCTGAAAATTAATACATTACAACTTGAACACACATATTTTGCTGAATGTTTAAAAGTTACAAGGATGTGGTGTTTCCCTACTGGGTTAAATCCAGATTCCCTTTTACACACAGATTTGCTGTCCTTGACATGGCTTTGAATATATGGACCTGTTGATAGAACGTAATATACTACATTGACTGATGAACTAATTAATGAAATTCATATTCTGGATAATTTAATCACACACGATCTTGAGTATCTTCTTCTTCTTCTTCTTTCGGTTTTTTCCCGGTTAGGGGTCGCCACAGCGGATCGCCTTGTCCGCACATTGAATGGCAGTGGAGTTTTACGGTGTCGAGTTGCCAGCCCGGCGCCCGACCTTCCACAGAAGGCACACTCACACGCACACCTAGGGCCAATTTAGAGTGTCCAATCCACCTGCAGCATGTCTTTGGGATGTGGGAGGAAACCGGAGCACCCGGAGGAAACCCACGCGACCACAGGGAGGACATGCAGACTCCGCACAGAGGGCACCCCAGCCGAGGATCGAACCGGAGAACCTCTTGCTGTGAGGCGGCAATGCTAACCACTGCACCACCGTGGCCGCCCTACACACGATCTTGAGTATGACTTACATAAATACAAACATGCTTCTATATTCATGAGCACTGATGAACAGGTACAATTGATTTACACTCGGAAAATTAAAAAAAAAAAACTTGAACAAGATAGGAGAGAATATGCAAATAATACAGCATATCCCGTTCCCTCAGCTTCACAGACATGGGGTTCCAAATACCCAATTCGATCTTCCAATTTTCAACAAATGGATCTTGAACAGTTTATTAATGACAAGAGGTTCCAACAAGATAATGCTGAAAACCATTTTTTAGATCCAGAGGAATTCCCAGAACTGAGATGATCGGAAAGACTCAAAACAAAGCAACAAGACCATGCAGAATCATAAAAGCCATACCATCAGGAGGATCCTCCCAGAGGAGAGGATTTTTGAGGGCCACAGGACAGACACACAGACCCCAGAAGGGCAGACAGTACAACTAGAAGGGACAAATGCACTCACAATGCCATGCACAGAGGAACTCAAATTGGGTTTAAACCCTTTACAATCAACTGATACTGCTGTATGTCTGAATGACATGAATAGATCCCAAAATGATCCATTAAAGACCGATACTGATCACGTCCTACCACCTTTTAATATTATAAAAAATTATGCAGGTGATTTTACTGTGTGTAATTATTCATCATGCATTACTGACACTGATGGTGTTGAACTGTTTTCTAGAGGGTTAAAGTTTGTACCTAGTAAACATACTGATATACCTCATGCTTTAATGGATTTAAAATTATTTGTAAGGAAACTGAATTTTAATGTTATGTTTCAGAACACTGATGCAGCTATGGACACACTGAGGTCATCTAGCACGTTTAATACCCCATTACATCCCAACATCCAAATGTATGAAATATGTGCGAGTTGGATATTAGGTGTGCTTTGAAGAATAAGCTTACATATACCAAATTAAATAACCTTATGGAAAATGAGAAATTAAAACTACAGGAACTTAAAAACAATTCAGAAATTAGAGACATGAAACCAGATAAAGGGGGTGGTTTTGTGGTAATGAATAAAAATGACTATATGCTTAAAATTAATTACCTACTAGCAGATGATACATATTTCCCAGTTTCTGTTAAACTTAACAGAGGATATAGAGCAATTACAAATAACTTACAAGATTTATTTATCAAACAGCAAATTAGTACACAAGACTACAGCTATCTTAATGTAATCAACCCAACTACCCCCTCTACCTTTGGTGTCCCTAAGATCCATAAAAATATCACAACTGCCAATGTGCCCTATTGTGGACACCCGACGCAGTATCTCACACCCCTGTACTAAATTTTTGGACTTTAAAATTAAATCTTTAGTTCAACAGGGACTATATATTTGCTAGGATTCATGGGAATTCTTGCAAAAATGAATACAATTTCATTCAAAGAATCTTACATATTTATTACAATTGATGTGAGAGACCTTTACACAGTGATACCTCATGCATAGGTATCAAATATTTCCTCAAATACCTGCATGAAAAAAAGAATCCCAAAAGAAAAAAATCACTCTATATGAACAACTACTTAAAATTGTACTGAAGAACAACTTCATAACCTTCAGCAATTACACTTACAAAACAGATGGGTGGCTATGGGGTCTCACTATGGGGGGCTGTATGCCAACATAGTTATGGTCCTGTGGGAGAAAAAATATTTACAAAATTCAGTATTCTTCTCTCACTGCAAATTTTATAGACAATTTTTGGATGATATGTTTATTCTTTGGGAAGGGGGGGAAATTATTTAATTCCTTAGTTTATGGATTACATCGACCAGATCACAAGTTTTCTGAAATTTACCTATACATACACCTATCGGCCACCTAACCCAGAACGAAGCACTAAAGGCGGAGGTGTGTCCATATTCATTAAGGATATCCACACCTCCAGGCTAGTTGCACAGCATAATGCATCCAAGATTATCCAAGTGCAACTAACTCTGGGCAAGACCGCAATCCAAATTGTAGCTTGCTACAGACCCTCCACCATGCCCCAGGATTCCCACTCCTCATTTCTTGATACACTGGAAAGTATTAGGGTACAACCCAACACCCTAATAATGGGCGATTTCAAATACCCCACCATTAACTGGGAAAACTACTCATGTACCAACTCTTTTGCTCAACGTTTTCTAGAATTCATAAATTCCAACGCCTTGGATCAACTTATTCACACCCCCACCAGGGGCAGCAATATCCTAGACCTGGTCATTACCAACATGGGAAATTAGAAGTTATGTACTCACCATAACGTTCCATCTGAGTAGGTGTATTCATTTGTCTGCAACCTGTGGGTTATGGATCCGATATCGGATCCGAACCGGCATGGTTTTCCAGCTATGGATCCAAGCTCTCAGCTCCTCCCCTCACCCATAATGCCCTGCTCTAACCCTCATGACCTCAGATCGAGTTTGCCAAAGCAACAATACCCTAAAAAGGGTAACAAGTAATATGCAGGAAACTGAAAGGCCAGGGGGATAGGAGGCGGGATGAGTTGCAGACAATGAATACACCTACTCAGATGGAACGTTATGGTGAGTACATAACTTCTAAATCTGAAGTAGGATATTCATTTGTCTGCAACCTGTGGGACAGAGTCCCCAGCTACCTGAATCTTGGGCGCCATCATGGAAGGATATTCCGAGCACCGCTGAGCCAAAGGATGCTCTACCCTAGATGCAAGATCCAACTTATAGTGGGAAATAAATGTATGAGATGAAGCCCACGTGGCTGCTGCACAAATATCATCTAGAGGAATCCTAGCCTTGAAGGCTGCCGAGGTAGATACTGACCGGGTTGAATGGGCATGAACACTCCCCGGTGCGGGCCTTCCTGACGCTTGATAAGCCAATAAAATGCACTGTGAAATCCAGCGGACAGAGAAACTTTAGAAATTGGCTTGCCCAAATTGAATTTTGCAAAGGAAATAAACAGCTGGTCGGATTGCCTATGACCAGCTGTCCTGTTGAGGTAAAATCTAAGTTGCCTGTGAACATCTAGTGAGTGTAGCTTATATTCACCTTTGTTTTCATACGTAGGAAGAAAACAGGGAGGTTAATGGATTGATTGATGTTTGCTTCAGAAGCGATTTTAGGAAGGAAGGACGGGTTGGTCCTGAGGGAGACACGGTCCGGATGAAATACCAAGTAAGGAGGTTTAGCTGATAAAGCTTGAAGTTCAGAAACTCTCTTGGCTGATGTAATGGCTACCAAAAGGCTGTCTTGTAGGACAAGAATTTGAGATCCACCGAGCGCTGGCTCGAAGGGGAGCGGTCAAGGCCTGTAGGACCAAAGAAAGGTCCCAAGGAGGAACTGCTTGCTTTATAGGGGCCTGAGAAGGAAAGTACCTTTAAGAAATGTTTTGCACAATTTGGCTGACATAAGAGGATTAGACTCTTGACCAATGTGATAGTGAGAAATTGCCGCCAATTGAACTTTGACTGTGGAACTGCTGGCACCATCATTAAAGAGAGAGGTTAGAAAATCAAGCACTACAGGGAGAGGAACCGTGAAGGATTTAGGCCTTGCCGCCGCCCACACAGAGAACGTTTCCATTTGCTTCAGTAAACCTTTCTAGTGGATGGTTTATGAGCCGCCACCAAAATAGCCTTTACCGGTGAAGAAATACCGGGAGTCCTTATCAGGAGTGGAACTGGAGCAGCCAAGCGGTCAGCTTCAGGTTGTCCAGGTTCGGAGGAGGAATGCAGGATGGATGGGATATCAGATCCGGAATGGGATCTAGAATCCAAGGAGGATTCACCGAGTGAGACCTTAGGAAGGGGAACCAGATCTGTCGAGGCCAGAATGGAGCAATGAGAATCATTCTGCAACCCACCCGAGAGGCTTTCTGAAGAACTTGCAGCATCAGAGGCAAGGGTGGATAGGCATACAGAAGACCGGGTGGCCAAGCATGCACCAGAGCGTCTCTTGGGGTACCTCCGGGAGGAGGTATTAGAGCGAAAAACTGTCGCACTTGTTGTTTGGGGGAGGAGCAAAAAGATCGCATGAAGGAGTTCCCCACCGTGCGAATATGCGTTCCGCTACTTGACAATTGAGAGACCACTCGTAAGGGGTCAGAATGGTGCGACTGAGCTTGTCCGCTAGGATGTTGGACCGACCCGACATGTGCGTTGCTATGAGAAAGCGATTGGTGGAGATTGCCCATTCCCAAACTCTCATGGCCTCTCGACAAAGAGGGTAAGACCTTGTTCCCCCTTGCTTGTTGATGTACCAGACAACAGACATATTGTCCGATTGAATCGCAATTGTTCCCAAGGGAAGAAAGTCCTGAAGTGCTAGCAACGCTAAGAGCACTGCTCTCATCTCTAGAACATTGATATGCAGTAAGGTCTCTGAATCGCTCCACGTGCCTTGGACTGTCCGCTCAAAGTGCCCCCACCCGAGGCGGGAGGCGTCCGTGGTCACCGTGGCGAGAGGGGGAGAAGCACAAAATGGGCGACCCTCGTGGAGATCCGGGAGTGGAGCCACCACAAGAGGGACCGCTTGCAAGCCTTGCTGATCGCTATGGGATGATGCATGGGGAGAGCAAGGTATGACCACTGTACTAATAGCGTCCACTGTAGAATGCGCATGTTGAGCCTGGCAAGAGGAAGAAGTGCTATCGACGAAGCCATGGACCCTAGAGCCCTCAGGACCAACTCCGCTGGAACAGAACATGAATGGAGAATGGCCCGCACCTGGAGCTGCAGATTTTGAACTCTGTCCGCAGTGAGGAAGGCTCGTAAACTCCTTGTGTCTAGTCTGGCCCCTATGAAATCTAAGAGCTGAGTGGGTGCCAGGTTGGACTTGTTTGTATTTATAGTGATGCCCAGAAATGGAGCAAGATGGAGAAAGGAGTCTCGCCGAGAGAAGTAGATGCCTTGTTGGGGCGGTAAGGAGCCAGTCGTCCAGGTAGGGAAAGACCTGCACCGCCTGAAGCCTCAGGTGGCCCGCTACCACTGCTAGTACTTTCGTAAACACCCTGGGGGCTGTGGTGAGACCAAAGGGAAGGACCCGAACTGGTAGTGACTGGCTCCCAGCCGAAGCGGAGAAACCTCCTGGAGCGCCTGTCCATTAGGATGTGGTAGTACGCGTCCTTGAGATCTATCGAGCACATCCAGTGGCCTTCTCCCAGAAGGGGGAGAATAGATTGTAGAGTGACCATTCGAATTTTTCTTTGGGGACTGCCAGATTCAAGAGAGAGAGGTCTAGGATTGGTCTTAGTTCCCCGTCTTTTTGGCACTAAAAGAATCTGGAGTAGAACCCTGATCCGATCTGGTCTGGGGAACGGGCTGGATGGCTCTTTTCTCTAGCAGATGGCCAATTTCTGCCAAAGCGGCCTCCCTTTGACCGGGTGGTACGTCTGGGAGGGACTTCATCTTTGGAAGGTGAAGGAAAGGAATGCGATATCCCTGGATATGATTTGGAGAACCCAGCGGTCCGATGTTATGGACTCCCATGCCGCTAGGTGCCCCGAACGCCCCGACTGCCTCCAGAGTAGAGCAGTCGGGCAACCCTCAGGGTTGCTGCGGGCCGCTCAGAGAAAGGTTCCCTGGACCCAAGTTTCTGGGAGCCCCTCTGCCTCTAGGGCGGCGTCCTCCCTGTCCTCCTCTGCCACGGAAGGACTGGTTGTCCGGAGCAGGCTGGGACTGCTGCGACTTCGGAACCACATCTTCTTCTGACCCTTTTGGTTCCTAGAATAGGGCCTCTGGGGTGCAGAGAAGCGGATTCGACGGCAGACAGCGTCTTCCGTCCTTCTCGCTCTGGGTCAACGTCGCGAACGGTCTTGCCAAACAGAGCAGAACCATCAAAGGGGCGTCGCAACGACGCCTTGAAGGGCTCAGAAAAATCGCAGTGGCGGAGCCAGGCCTGACGCCTCGTGACCAGTCCTGTCCCGCAGCTCTAGCGGCGCCTCCGTAGCATGGGAGAGTAGCCGCATAGAAGTATTTGTGACTGACCTAAGAGTGGCCATTTTGGTGGAGTGCAGAACTCTGTCCTCCTCCGAAATGGACTCAGGGGGGGATGCAGCGTACTCCTTAATAAGGTCTCGCTGCATCCGAATAACATGTGCCAAATAGTTCAGCGCCCTTACCGAGAAGGTCGCCGAACTGAACATCCGCTTCCCCAAGCGGTCCATCATCCGAGACTCCTTGCTCGGTGGGTGGACTGAGGACTCTCCTGAGCCAGTTCCCTCTTTGTGGCCGCCGCCATCAACATGGCATCTACAGGAGGCCCCTTACTCCAATGGGTCCTGTCGGAGGGCGGGCTAAGGATCCTATCAGGTCGCTTTGGGAATTGGCTCCACGGTGTCCGGTTCCTTCCACGCCCTGGTGGTAATAAGGTCCACCAGGGGTCGGCAGGGGGACACCCAAGAGGTAGACGGGCCCGTTTCAATGCCTCCAAGAACACGGACTCGTCCGAGAAGACTTGGGGCAGACCACCCCAATATGGAGCATTTCCATGATGTCTCCAAGGAGACATCCTCGGGGTGACCGTGGGAGCCTTCCCTTCCTCCAAGTCCGTGTCTTCAGTGAGAGACTCAGGGAGTCAATGTGCCTCCTTTTGCACGTATGCTTGCGAGGGCCTCCTCTGGGGGCTGTCAGAGGAGTCCTCGCAAGCAGCGATTTGCTCCATGGGAGCAACTTGGGGCACAGAAACGGGCTGTCCCAGGGGCCGGATGGTGGAAGCCTGGCCCAGTGCAGAGGGAGCGGACGGAGCCGAAGCAAGTGCCGGGGTCCGGAGACCCTCAACAGAGCCCTCTCCACTACATCAAAGCCAAGGGGAGCCGACCTCGACCAAAGGATCCGACAATCGGCTCCCCTCGGATCCGAAGAGTGGATCGGAGCCGGCGCGGCATTCGGATCCGGCGACAGTGCGCTCCGACACAGACGGCGCCGGCGAGCACTGATCCCCGGATCCGGCTCGGATCCAGGCTCCGAGATCGGGTCCGACGCACTCGAGGGCAGGGTCGGATCCGGTACCAAGTACTATCGGCTCCGACCTCCCCGCCCGAAGCTGCTCGGCTCCAGTTGCTCAACCCGGTAGCGGGTCGGAGAAGGAGCAATAGGCTTAAAAGGGTGTTGAGCTCCCCGAGGGGAGGCAAGAGCACTCCCATCTGCATCTGGGCCTGGATGAACCTTCTCATCATCCGGTCCAGATCTGCGTCCGAAGGCTATGGGTAGATCTCGACGAGGCTACCGAGGTAGGCCTGGAATGCCTCCTCGATAGCCTCGACGAGATCGGGTCTCCTCCTCCTCGGACCCGTGAGAAGCAAACAGGGGACCGGAGCCGAAGGAGGAGACCAACCGAACGGAGCCGGGAGAAGCCGCTTAGCTGGCGGGCCGAAACAGAGGTCTCGGCCCGCCGTGGTGCTTCTCCTCCGTCCTTTCTAGATGCATCCCTCCTCTCCAGAAGCGGGAGTTTGAGTCCCAGGAGCAGGAGGGGTGCCACAGGGGAACAACTGCAGCCGCAGGAGTCCCGAAGGAGCGGAGGTCGGAGCCGAGTCCGGCGGTAAAAGACCCGCCAAGACCAGCTTGGACCTCCGCTCCCTCAGTGCCCTGGGGTTGAACCCTGCACAAATGGTACAACCAGATGTGAGGTGTTCAACCCCAAGACATAACACCGAGTGTGGCCATCAGCCGGGGAGAGCTTATGGCCACACTCGGAGCATTTTGAAAATATAGACTTAGGCTGTTCAGCCATAATCTATAAAAACCCAAAGTTACAGAAAAGTAACTTAAACAACAACAGAAAGCACACAGGCCTACACACACACTCTACGTACAGCGAGGGGAGGGAATAAAAATTATTACTGTAACTTAAAAAACACTTAAAACAGTCTATATAAACGGGAAACCTACTACTTTCACACAAAAATTATTAAAGAAAGAAAAAATTCTCTATTTTTCAACAAGAAAATAGTCTACTTAGCTGAGAGCTATGTATCCACATCTAGTTACCAGCGCGGCAAACAAGATCTGAGGTCATGAGGGTTAGAGCAGGGCATTATGGGTGAGGGGAGGAGCTGAGAGCTTGGATCCATAGCTGGAAAACCATGCCGGTTCGGATCCGATATCGGATCCATAACCCACAGGTTGCAGACAAATGAATATCCTACTTCAGATCCAGTGTTCCACACCAGAGGTCAATTCCTCGTTGGTCAGATCCGACCACAAGCCAATCAGCCTAGACATCCACATCCCACCCCCAATTAGGGAAATCATTGTAAAAAACTTCTCCAAAGCCAACTTCACACTTCTTAAGACAGAAGTGGCAAACTTAATGACACCCATGCAGATGGACAATAGAGGTATGACTGCTGAATCCTACACAAATGCACTTTATAAGCACTTGCACAAGTGCATGGATCATGCTATCCCTAATAGAACCAAGATGTTATCCTCCAAAAAAAGGAAGCCAATCTGGTGGTCCTCTGCCATAAAAAAACTCTACAACAGAAGAAAGAAACTGTTGCAAAAAAAAAAAAAAAAGAGTAAAATCCCATGACTGGAGGAACTCCCTGGTCAACTTCAGTAAGAAGCTGAGATCCCTCATAAAATCCTCCAAAGCTAGTTACGAAAACAAAATTGTCACTGACTCTAAAGACAACCACAAAGCATTCTATAGTTATGTCAAGAATCTCAATGGGAACACTCGGATCTGCTCTGAGTTACAGCACAATGGCACTAAATATACAGAACCAACTGATATTGCCAACATCCTAGCAGATAGGTTCAGTGCTAACTTTACCCCCCTATCTCCCCCTAGAGGGCCCATCTCTATACCGGAAGAATGCAAAGTTCCTATAATCATGGCTGCACAGGTAAAAAAACACACTCTACAAAGCCAAGAACACAGCATCCATGGGACCTGACAATACCTCAGGCTGCGTTCTACACAAACTACAGAATGAACTGGCACCCTACCCAAGTACCATGTTCAATCATAGCCTCACCTCAGGCTTTGTACCCACTGAATGGCGTACCCCGACGGTTATCCCACGCCACAAAGGTGGAGCCACGACGGACCCTGGGAACTACCGCCCCATTAGCCTGACGAGCCTGGTCAGCAAGGCCATGGAACGTATCATCATAGAACTCATAAACAAAGACATTGGTAATCTCCAAACTCTGGACCCTACCCAGTTTGGATTTGTAAAAGGCAGATCATGTCTCCTAAACCTGATTGACTTCTTTGAAGCAGTCACCAAAGCCATAGATGAGGGTAAAATGGTTCACACAGCTTATCTAGATCTCGCCAAGGCTTTCGACACCATCCCCCACTCTGGAATTATAGATAAGCTCACTAAACTAGGTATAAATCCCTATGTCACAAGATGGGTTGCCAACTGGCTCACAGACAGAACCCACACTGTGAAAGTAGTGGATTCCAAATCCGACTTCAGACCAGTGACAAGTGGAGTACCACAGGGTTCAGTCATGGGTCCTCTCCTGTTTGGTATCTACTTCTCTGAAGTTCAGGCTAACACAGAAAGTCTTTGGCTAACAAAGTTTGCAGATGACTGCAAACTAGGAGCCATAATCGAAACTCCTAACGATGTGGACAAACTACAAAAGGGCCTCACTGAGACAGATACCTGGTGTCAAAGCCATGGCCTGAAGCTCAATGCCAAAAAGTGTATTGTCATCCCCTTTGGTAAAAACTCTGTACCCATGAACTACCACATAGCTGGTAGTCTACTTAATGCCGAAAATGTGATAAGACACCTTGGGACACAGGTGGACAGTAGTCTCTCCTTTGATAATCACATTGCCACAGTGGTCAGGAAATCCTTCTACATGGCTCATCTCATCACAAAAGGATTCTCATCCAGAAAAAAAAAGGTCATTGTTCCCCTCTACTCACTCATTAGACTCATTAGACCCATTATAGAGTACAATGCCCCTTTTGGTATGTACTTCACAAGACATCTACAACAGCTGGAAAGACCACAGAAATACCTCACAAAGAGGATTACTGACCTCAAACAGATGCCCTACGCAGACCGTCTCAAAAAACTACAGCTTTACTCCATCGCATATCGCCTACTCAGGGACGATCTCTGCCTAACATACAAAGCTATGTCAAACCCAGAGCTGTTGGACATGCTCCACTTAAAGAAATCCCAATCCATCCGAGCTACATGCTCTAGGGACCTAAACCTTGTCACCACAATAAACAGAACATGGTGGAGGGATAGATTCCTGTCCCAGAGACTTCCCATACTCTGGAACAGACTACCTATCTATGTCAAACAGAGCTCCTCATTAGCACTCTTCAAGAAAAATCTTGATGATTGGATGGGAAATGGGAACTTCACTCCAGGGATCACTTCTGTGGCTCTGCTCGACAGGGGCACAGGAAAATAATTTTCTTGGGTGGCGAAAGCCAGGGTACATTTTTTGGCTAGGCTTATATAGGCCCCTAGCGCCAATAGCCTAGTACCTACCTATGAACATCCCATACAGAATATATAGCTTATCTGATGTGTGGCTTGTGAGATACTGTTAATGAAAGATTTATTGTTAAAATATACAGTAAGCCTACATACTCAAATAGCTTCCTACATATTTCAAGTGCACACCCCCTATTTCAGAAAAATGCTGTTGTGAAGCAGTAATTTGTGTGTGCTGCAAGAATGGTCAGTTTGGAAGAAGGTTTTGGAACAATTGTTTTAATTGAAAATCTATGTTTATTAAGAGGGATACCTAGGGGATTTTACTGATAATGCTATGCATGAAGTGATTAATAAAAGGGACAGAAGCACATTTTAATTCTATTTTAAATAATGTTATGAACGCACCTTTTATGACTTTCTAGTGACAGTGTGATCAACTATAAAATTGCCCCCTCATGCACTAGTAAACAACAAAATAATTTTAAATGTGCATTTATTACTACATTTTCCACACACAGTTATAAACTTAAATATATTCTGGAGAAAAACTGGTCAATCCTTGCAGATTACAGAAAAGTTAAACAAAATATTGGAACTGGTCCTTCTGTAATCTATAGGAGGGGAATGAAGTTAAATGCCCTTCTTGAACATCAAAATTAATTAAACTAATAATAAGGGTAAAAAAGGCATGACTAAATGTGGTTGATGTTTGTATTGTGCGTATATTTTGAAAAAAGATAAAGTTTTTGTAAATTACTTTTTTTTTTTTTAATTGTGAGGCATCTAGAATTGTGTGCTGTGCTGCATGCAGCTTATGCCCCGCGTAATATATCTGAAAGAAAGCTAAAAGATCATACTTATGAATAGCTGTATGATATTTGTAAAGGACAAAACAAAAGTCTATTTGCACCAAAGTTACTCGGCCTAGCACAAGCACAGTCCCAGAAAAACAACAATAAGGCAGAGAACTCCACGTAGAGCCGGTCAAAACTTTTATTCAATAAAACCAAAGATAAAATCTTCCATAAGCGCTTTCAGGCTACCTGCCCTTCTACAGATAACAGAGAACATCACAGATGCATATTTAAAATACATAACAACCAACCAGCTTTCAGTATTTTACCCTCTTTTTCTTGAGGATGGGTTTTAAAGGTACAATAGCATTTATACCTGGTGGCTTATCTGCCCCTAATCTTACAATCTATCCAGTCTCAGCACATCCCGTACCATTAAATAAATCACCACCCCTGACATTAGGAGTAATCACCTGCATTGCTATGAATAAAAAAGTATAATCCATATTCATTTTTACATGTTGTGCCAATGCATTATGTTCATTACAATGTTCAATATCTGACAAGTGCTGAAATATCCTTGTCTTGAACATAGTATTAGTTTTGCCCACATAATATACTTCATATTTCTGACAGACTGCTATATATACCAAATTATGTGTCCTACAGTCAGCATAACCTCTAAATACATACTGTTTGTCTGTCCTTGGATGCACAAACATCTGTTTCTGTAAAATATACTGACATGCTTTACAGTGATGACACGGAAAAGTGCCCTTCCTGTTGATACTAGGGATGCCTTTTAAACAATTTTTAGGTTCTTTTTAGGATCCGTGTGTAGTACCTGCCAATGATGTTTAATAATCTCACATATATTACCCACATGGCTGCTATAAGTGAGCACCATATTATTTCTTGCTTTACAGACTGATGGAGTTTTCTGTTTATTAATTATATCTCCAGTCTCTTTGTATAGCAAGGGTTTAGCTGTAATATTACGTTTGATCTTACTATGTTCGATTAAAGGTTCTATCCTGTCCCGTTTATACCCCCTCTGTATCAAGTTATCTTGAAAATTATCTACTTCTTCCTGAAGTCTGGCATCCTCACTACAGATATTTGTAAAGGAAGGGAGTCTAATGCCCTATTTAGATACATACAGGAGAACCGGAGGCCTAAATTTAACTTCTTTATCATCGAACAACTATCTTTGGATGAAAGAGGAGGACTGTGGACATTAAAGTTAGAAAAACGTGAACTATAATGGCAATTGTAATTAAGCGACAACTGCTGGCCAGGGCTAAATGAACAACTGCCCATCATCTCTATTTTAAAACTGAAAGCTACTATTACATAATTTAAGTATTGGTTGTCGGCTTCAAGATTGTACAGTACTGTGTTATTGGGTCTTACTCATTCATAAATTGAACTCCAGAGATTAGTAGTACTATTCACTCAGGTTTCATGATTGTACAGTACTGTGTTATTGGTCTTACTCATCCATAAACTGAACTCCAGAGTTTAGTAGTACTATTCACTCAGATTTTAAGTTACTAGATTTACATGTTCTCTTTAAATGTACAAAAGAAGAAGGGGGGCTTAGCAATCATATGTTACCAATGGCGAATACTGATTGGTCTACATAAGAGTGGCGTTTTCAAATGGCTTTTTAATCTGATGAAGTTTTTTTATCTGTAAATAAAATGAAAGCTATTTGTTTTTAAAATTTATATTTTAGAATTTTATGATTTTTTTTTCTATCAATAAACCTATGGAATTTGGTACCTTCAGTCGGGAGAAGTTCCTGTGCCTAATAAATTTTGTTTTCCGAGCTCTAGGTAAGTGCAAGAAAAAAGATGAGACGTACCACCAAGGCTGTTGTGAGACAAACACATCACGTTAAAAGCCAAATTCTTTAATGCAAATAGATAAAAATCCAAGTAGCATAAAACAAGGTCCAGGGTGGATAAGTCCTTTCAGTAAAATACCTTCTTCAGATCCCTTTCAGTAAAAAACCTTCTTCATATCAGTGGTATGATGCACGTCTCATCTTTTTTCCTGCATTTCTCTACTTGTTGAGACCACCTTTGGTAACGTAATGTTTTTGTTTTTATGAGCTCTAGGTAAGTGGTCTGAGGTTGGAACAGTGGGTGACATGGTTTTAAGCAAGTAATACTACTGTGATGTATGGGATGGGTGAATGTATGGAAATGGTCTTTATATTTAGCTGTGTCTTTAAGCAGGTTTGTGATGTCATTAACAAGTGGGAGGAGAAAGTATAGTTGTGTACACTTACCATAAATGTAGATGTTCGAGTGTATTCACTGATGCAGTCAATACATTTGGGTTATCTTCCTGCAGGTAGCCCTCAGCTGGCCTGAATATCAAAGTCTTGGGTCCTGCGTCAGATGCTGTCTCTTCTTCCATGATGTCAGGTAGTCCAGGGTATAAAGCATACAGCCGATGCCATTACATCAGTTTTTCTTGCCCCAGATGTTAGGTGCCCCCATAATGGGAAGAAATTATGTATATATGTATATATATATATATATATATATATATATATATATATATATATATATATATATATATATATATAAAGGTTACACCTCCAACAAAAAGCAAATACACCAGAAAGCTGAAATACACTGAACAAGAAGAAAGGTATAGCCAAGAGAAGTCAGGGGGCTTGGAGGGAGGGTAACCAGGACTGCAACATTGAATACACTCGAACATCTGCATTTATGGTAAGTGTACACAACTGTACTATGTTCTTCGTGTTTCACTGTTGCAGTCATTACATTTGGATTGAGTCCCAAAGCAAAGGCAGGGAGGAGGAAGTAAGTGAGCATTAGGACCAGCTTTTAAGCCCTGCAAGACTGCAGTGGCAAAACCATTTCTGGATTTAGAAAACATAGGCAAGTGGTAATGCTTGGTGAAGGTATGTATAGAGCTCCAGACAGTGGCTTCTAGGATGTCCCTGGTAGGGACACCTCTGAGAAAGGTTGCAGAGGTAGATACAGCCCTGGTGGAATGTGATCTTATCCCCTGAGGGGTAGGTTTTGCATGTTGCTTATAGCAAAAAAGAATGCAATGACCTATCCACTTAGAAATGGTTTGCTTTGAAATGGCCTTCCCCTCTGCCCCTGCAGCAAAGGCAACTAGCAGCTGTTCAGTTTTTCTGAGAGGCTTAGTCCTGTCCAAATAAAATCTTAGTTGTCTGTGCACATCCAAAGAGTGCAGTATTCGTTCTCCTTTGTTCTTTGGATGTGGAAAAAAAGGTAGGTAAATGAATGGACTGATTAAGGGCCACACTGGATACCACCTTGGGCATAAAGGAAGGATTGGTCCTGAGGGACACAATGTCAGCATGGAAGATGATGAAGGGCTCCACTGCCATGAGGGCCTGAAGTTCAGACGCTCTTCTTGCTGACGTGATGGCTAGAAGGAAAGCAGTTTTCCAAGAAAGGAATTTCAACTCTGCAGTTGCAGCTGGCTTAAAAAGAGGTAGAATGAGCTTTTCAAATACAACGTTAAGGTCCCAGGCTGGAGTAGGGGCTCTCCTGGGTGGTCTTAAATTTTTTGCCCCTCTGAGGAATTGTTTCAGCAGGGGGTGAGAGAAGATGGGTGGCTCAGTATTATAATGTGCTGAAATGGCTGAGGCATGAATTTTAATTGATGAGAAGGAAAGGCCCTTGTGGAGCATCTCTGTTAAGTATTGAAGAATATGCCGTAAGCTGGGCACTGTTGTGCCCATCCCTTGAGTCTGGCTTCAAGAACAGTATCTTTTCCACTTTTCAGCATAGGATTTTCTAGTAGTAGGCCTCCTGGCCTCCAGAATTACATTTAGCACCTGCTTACTGAGTGATGCTATTGGAGACCTTATGGAATTAGCCAGGCTGCAGGGTTCAGGGTTTGAAGCTGGAGGTGCAGAATCTGGCCCTCCTGCTGGGACAGCAGGGAAGGGGTCTGAGGCCGGTGCCATGGATCCAGCAGTGACACACTGCGCAACAGGGGGTACACCAGTGTTTGCTTGGCCAGTCTGCAGCAATCAGTATTGTCCTTGGTTTGTCTTGTTTGATCTTTAGCAGAACTTTCCTGAGGAGAGGCAGAGGGGGAAAAGCATAAACTGAGAGGCTTTCCCCAGTGAAGAACAGGGCATCCACTTTCCAAGCTTGGCTGTGAAGAGTCCTTGTGCAGAATTTGTCCAATTGGTAGTTCTGAGGGGAGGCAAACAAGGTCTATCTCTGGATTCCCCCATTTGTTTCTCAAAATGTTGAATATCTTTGGTTCCAGTTTCCACTCGTGTGGGTCCATGAGGTTTCTGCTTAGGTCATCTGCCAGTGAATTTAGCTTGCCTGGCAGGAATTGAGCTTGTAGGGGCACTTGGTAGCTCAATGTTGTGTTCCACAGAGCCATGGCTAGTCTGCAGAGAGGATGAGTGGGTTCCCCCCTGCTTGTTTATGTACCACATAACAGTGGTGTTGTCTGTCTTTACCAATAATTTTCCTGGAAGAATGTGGTCCTTGAAGGCTGTCAGTGAATTCTGTACAGCTAACATTTCTTTTTGATTGATATGCAAGTGCATCTGAATCGGGTTCCATTTGCCCTGAATGCACTGCCCTGCCAAGTGAGCCCCCCATGCATACTCTGATGCGTCTGTTGTTAGGGTTTGGGTGGCAGGGGGTAGAATGAATGGCAGTCCCTTGTTGTGGTAGCAGGCCTCTGCCCACCAAAGGAACTCTGTCTTTATACAAGGAATGATAGGAATCATTTACTCCAGGTCCTGTGAATGTTGACACCATAGGCTTTTTAGATACCATTGTAGTTTCCTCATATGCAGTCTTGCATATGGAATTAGTAGAATGCAAGAGGCCATGAACCCCAGGGTTGCAGGATTTTCCTTGCAAATAGCTGGGTCTTTGGGGCCAGTAGTTTGAAGGAGGCTGTCAAACTTTTTTCTCTGGTGTGAGCTAAGCCATCTGGGAAGTTGTGTTCAAGCTTGCTCCCAGGAATACAATATGTTGGCAGGGTACTAGGTGAGATTTTCTTTTCCTATGTGGTGTACCCCAGTCAGGTTAGAAGTTTCGTTACACATGCCAGATGATTTAGTAGCATGTCCTGGCTTTCTGCCTGAATTAGACAATCGTCCAGGTATGGATATATTTGAATATTTCTTTGCCTGCAAAATGCAATGACTGGAGCTAGACACTTTGTGAATACCCTGGGCGCAGTAGATAAGCCAAAGGGAAGTGCAGAGAACTGATAGTGCATGTAGCCTGCTCTGAAGCGTAGGTATTTCCTGCAAGATTCCCTTGGAATGTGCAGGTAAGCTTCATTTAAGTCTAAGGTTGCCAACCAGGCATCTTTGCCTAGCATAGAAAGCAGGTGATGAAGTGTTAGCATTTTGAATTTTGGGATTACCAAAAAGGTGTTTAGAATAGAGAGGTCAAGAAAGTACAGTTTTGTACCTACCATAAATGTAGATGTTCGAGTGCTAATACAGCTGCAGTCATAACAGATGGGTTCTCCTGCTGTCAGGCGGGTCCTCGGTCGGCCGAATTCCAAAGTCTAGGTCCAGCGTCGGTTGTCATCGCTTCTTCCCTGACGTCAGTGCGACAGGGGTATAAAAGAACCAGCCGACGCCATTTTCTTCAGTTTTTCTTGCCCCAGATGTCAGGTGCCCCCAGAAAGAAGGCAATACATAAAATTATGTAATAATGCAATGCAATATAATCAAAGACCAGTAGTTGCAAGCAAATACACCATAAAAGAAGACCCCTAGAGGGGAAGGAGGGAGGGAAACCTGGACTGCAGCTGTATTAGCACTCGAACATCTACATTTATGGTAGGTACAAAACTGTACTATGTTCATCGTGCATACAGCTGCAGTCATAACAGATGGGTAGAATCCCAAAGCTAAGAAAGGGGTGGTAGGCACTAGGTGGAGCTAGGAGGAGCCAAAATGCCCTGCAAGACTGCAGTGGCAAAGCCTGCTCTAGATTTGGAGTATAATGGTAGGTTGTAGTGCTTAGAGAAGGTATGCACAGAACTCCAAGTGGCTGCTTCTAAAATATCCTTGGTAGAAACTCCTCTGAGGAAGGCTGCAGAGGTGGCTGTGGCCCTGGTAGAATGAGTTCTAATGCCTGTAGGTACAGTTTTGCCATGAAAGGAATAGCAAAAGCGTATGCAGTGGGCTAGCCATTTTGAGATTGTCTGTTTGGATATTGACTTTCCTTGAGCTCCTACCACATAGGCCACAAAAAGCTGTTCTGATTTCCTGAAAGGTTTTGTTCTGTCCAAATAATAACGCAGTTGTCTGTGGATGTCCAAGGAATGCAGTAATCTCTCCCCTTTGTTTTGAGGATTAGGATAAAAAGTAGGTAAATGTATGGCCTGATTTAAAGCTACCCTGGATACCACTTTAGGCATAAAGGACGGGTTGGTACGTAATGAAGCTCTGTCCTGATGGAAGATGATAAAAGGCTGGACAGCCATAAGAGCCTGTAGTTCTGAAACTCTACGAGCTGAAGTGATAGCCAGAAGGAAAGCTGTTTTCCAGGACAAATATTGTAAATCTGATGAGGCAGCTGGTTCAAAAGGAGGCAAAGTCAATTTTTCCAGAATGAAATTAAGATCCCAAGCAGGTATTGGTTGTTTCCTTGGAGGTCTTAAATTCTTAGCCCCTCTGAGGAACTATCTTAATAGAGGGTGAGAGAATAAAGGTGGATCAGTGTTGTATTCTGCAGAAATGGCTGAGGCATGGATTTTGATGGAGGAGAACGAAAGTCCACTGCTTAGCAGTTCAGCCAAATATTGTAGTATTTGAGGTAAATTCAGTTTTCCAGGGCACTGGCCCTTTTTCTCATTCCAAACACAAAAACGTTTCCATTTTGCAGAGTAAGCTTTTCTAGTTGATGGCCTTCTGGCCTCCAAAATGACATCCTGCACCCCCTTGGAGAGCAGGGCCTGCTGCGATGCTAAGGAATCTTCCATGCGGCTAGATTGAGTGTTTTCAGCTGACTGTGAAGAGTTTTGAAGCTGTGCTGAGTCAGAAGAAGAGGCATTAGAGGCAGGGTCCATGGTGGGGAATGCATCAGGCTCCTCAGGAGTGGGTACCAGTGTTGCCTTGGCCAGTCCGGAGCAATGAAGATCATCTGTGGACTGTCTGCTCTGGTCTTCAATAGGATTTTGGGCAGCAGAGGGAGAGGTGGGAAGGCATAAACTGTCATTGATGTCCAAATGAAAGAGAGAGCGTCCACTCTCCAGGCCTTTGGATGGAAGATCCTTGAGCAGAATTTTGCCAATTGATGATTTTTGTGGGAGGCAAAGAGATCTATGTCTGGCCTTCCCCATTCTTGGATTATTTCTGTAAAAACTTTTGGATGCAACTTCCATTCATGTGGATCTGTCATATTCCTGCTTAGGTTGTCTGCCAGCGTGTTTTCCTTGCCTGGCAAGTACTGTGCTTGTAGTTCCATTTGTAAGTCCATGGCCATGTTCCAAAGTGACATGGCCAGTCTGCATAGGGGATAAGAATGTGTTCCTCCCTGCTTGTTTATGTACCACATAACTGTGGTGTTGTCTGTTCTTATCAATAGCTGACCTGGTTGTAGAAGATCCTTGAAAGCTGTAATAGCATGTATCACTGCTAGCATTTCTTTTTGATTGATGTGAAGGTGCTTTTCTTTTTGGGTCCATTTGCCCTGAATGCACCGGTCTGTCATGTGCACCCCCCAGGCGTAGTCCGAGGCGTCTGTTGTGATGACTTGATTTGCTTGAGGCTTGCTGAATGGAAGACCTGTGTTTGTTTGACATGCTTGAGCCCACCACAGAAATTCCTTTTGCAGACATGGAATTAGTGGTATTATTGTTTCCAAACTGTGGCTGTGTTGAAACCATATGTTTTTTAGGTACCATTGTAGTTTTCTCATATGCAGCTTTGCACATGGGATTAGTAAGATGCAAGATGCCATGAATCCCAGAGCCTGCAGGATTTTCTTGCAGTCAGCCTGGTGCAGTTTGCCAGTGTTCTGAAATATTGAATTAGTTGCCCCTGCTTCTCTGGCGTGAGGTAGGCCATCTGGGTGTTTGTGTCCAAATTGGCACCCAGGAAAATTATCTTCCGAGAGGGTATTAGTCTTGATTTCTCTTTGTTGACTGTGTATCCTAGAGAGTTTAATAACATTATTACATAAGCCAGATGTTTCAGAAGAATGTGCTTGCTGTCCACTTGGATCAGGCAGTCGTCCAAATAAGGGTATATTTGTATCCCTTGAAGTCTGCAGTAGGCAATTACTGATGCCAGGCATTTCGTGAATACTCTGGGCGCAGTAGATAAACCAAAGGGCAATGCAGAGAATTGATAATGGGTTGAACCTGCAAGAAATCTGAAGTATCTTCTGCAATTTTGTCTGATTGGGACATGCAGGTATGCCTCCTTGAGGTCCAATGTTACCAGCCAAGACTCCTTGCCCAGCATGGGAAGAAGTTGCTGTAGAGTGAGCATCTTGAATTTTGAGTGCAGTAGAAATGTGTTTAGGATGGATAGGTCCAAAATAGGTCTCCAATCTTTTCCCTTCCTTGGTACCAGAAATAGCCTGGAATAAAAACCTTGACCTTGTTCGTGTAGGTACCTCTTGAATAGCTTTCATGTTTTTAAGATCTGAAATTTGCTTTTGTGCCTCTGCCCTTTGATTGTGTGGCAGGTTTGGCATGCCTTTCATTTTTGGAAGGGTATGAAAATAGAATTTGTAGCCTCTGTTTATAATGTTCAGGATCCATTTGTCCTTTGTGACAATATGCCAATTTTTTGAGAATAGTGCCAGCCTTCCTCCTAAGGGGCTGCCATTTGAGACCTGATTGGCATGCAAAGGGGAAGTCATTGGTTTTGCTTTCTGAAAGATTGCGAGTTGTCCTCACCACCTCTTTGTGTAGGAGCTTGCCATTGTCTGCCTCTGTACGAGCCTTGTGTTTGCCCTATGCCCCTCGGGCGCCTGTATCTGCCTCTTTGGGGTCTGTCTGTGGCAGGAAAGGACCAGTTTTTGGAAGGCCAATTTCTACTAAAACGTGGGGGTTGAACCTGCAGAAATTCTTTCACAGTTTGCATTGATTTAGCCTTTTCCTCCATTTTCCGTAATACTTCCTCAGCATTTGCCCCAAATAGTACATCCTTTTGAAGAGGGGCGTCTAGTAATTTAGCTTTGACATGATCAGGCAAGGCTTGTTCCTTGAGCCAGGCATGCCTACGTATGACTGAGCCTGTAACAGCAGCTCTACATGAGGCCTCTAGAGCATCAAAACCACATTGTAAGGTATGTTTACCCACTTGTTCTGCACTATGCATCAAATCCTGCAACTCCTTCATGTCTGGTTGTTCAGGTTGTGACATTTTACTTTTCAATTGAGATAACAGAAACTGTTGGTATTTTAGCATATGGAACTGACAGTTTAAGGCCCTCATGGATAAGGTAGCCAAGGTATATACCTTTTTTCCCCACCTTTCTAAGGATCTGGAATCTCTCTCGGAAGGCAATGGGTTTTTGGCAATGGAGGCCTTAACTCCCTTGGGCCCCTGTGAGATGGTTTCTAGGTCAGCAGCATGGCTTTTGTATAGAAATTGGTGTGAGTCAGGAACCCTGTAGTACCTGTCAGGCTTAACTGGAGCTGGAGGAAGAGAGTCCGGGTTAAGGCAGGCCTCCGAGTAAACATCATCTAGGATGTCCAGGACAGGAGGAATAGCCAGAGGACTGTGCTGGGGTAACAAAAGAAATTCCCTGAGCCTTTTCTTGGAATCTGAATAATCCTGGCCTTCCCAGTGGAAGTGTTCCCTTAAGGTATGCAGAGTTTCACCAAATGAGTAATCCTCAGGGGGGGATACAGAAGGAATAGATTCCTCTGCATCAGAGTCTTCAAAAGGGGAGTAAGACTGTTCCTGATAATCAGAGTGCTCTGAAATAATGAAGCCCTGATCAGAGGAGGGGGAATCTTCCTCCACTCTGGGTCTTTTGTCTGGAGGTGGCTGAGAACCTCTGATTAGAGTAATTAAATCCTCAGCCATTTTAAGTATCTGTTTCTTAGGCATGGGGCCTGGAGATGGGCCCTGTGTAGCTGGTCTCTTAGGGTGCATGGTAGCTTTAGACTTGGTGAAAGCCTTGATGGAGAAAGAAGAGGAAGGTCTGAAGACACCTTGAGTGGAGGTGGACCTGTCCACATTCTGTGTTTCAACACCAAGGGTGGCTTCGGTATCTGTAGTCAGGGTGTGGGCCGAGGAGCCTGCGACCTCGGGTACAGGAGACACCGCCAAAGATGTGTCGTCGGTAATCAGGGGCTGCGTAGGCGCCTCGCTGAGAACCGGACCACGTGTAGTCGGCTTTGGCGTGGTGTCGGTAGAGGCAGGGGACCTCAAGTGTCCGTCCTTGTCTTTGCGTTTTAGACAAAACCGGAGTCGGAGTATCCGACGACATAGTATAGTTAAATGCTTTCCCAAAATAATGCTGGGCGAACTCCGCCTGACGCTTAATAGTGCGTTTGTTGAATGTAGCACAAAAGCGACAGACCGAGACGTTGTGGTCTGGGCCTAAACAAGGTATACAGAGGGAATGGAAATCCTTATGTGGTATTTGCTTCCCACAAGAAATACAATTATTAACTTTGTCTGACATCAGTCTGAGGCAAGAAAAAGTTTCCCCAACGGGGTACTTAGCTTTTAAGAAGACCTTGGTTCCAAATTTTTCGTAATCTCAGGAGCTGGCCGACCGGCACTTGCGAACTGCTTCTGCTTCGGGCACCGCGCGGCAAGAAAGACTGAAGAAAATGGCGTTGGCTGGTTCTTTTATACCCCTGTCGCACTGACGTCAGGGAAGAAGCGACGACAACCGACGCCGGACCTAGACTTTGGAATTCGGCCGACCGAGAACCCGCCTGACGGCAGGAGAACCCATCTGTTATGACTGCAGCTGTATGCACGATGAACATCAGGATGCCAGGAGCGGTCTTTTCTGGGTACCAGGAATAGTCTTGAGTAAAAACCTTGTCCCCTTTCTTCTGCTGGGACAGGCTGAATAGCCCTGATACTTAGAAGAGAGAGAACCTGCTGTTGAGCCTCTGCCCACTGATTTGGGGGTAGGTCTGGCTAACCGTTTGGGGTTGGTAAGGTGTGGAAGTGGAATCTGTATCCTTGGGAAACTATATTTAAAACCCATTTGTCCTGGGTAATGAGTTCCCAGTTTTTTTGTATGCAGTGAGATCTTTCCCCCTAAGGGAGCATGCAGTTGAGCAGGGCTGGGAAGGATTAAGGTTAAGTCATTGTGACAGTTTTCCATAAGGGGATGTCTTACTACTTCCAGCTTTGGAAGTGGAAGCACCCCCCCCCCCCCCACTGCTTAGGCCTATGAGTACCTTGAGACTGTAGCCTAGGTGGTCTGCTGTTCCCGGATTTGGGCTGAAAAGGCCTGGAAGAGACAGAAAAGGATCAATTCTTAGAAGGCCACTGCCTACTGAATCTGAGAGGCTGCACTTGCAGCAAATCCTTAACAGTTTGCATAGATTTAGCTTTTTCCTCTTATCTTTTTTAAGGACGACTTCTTCTTTGTTGCTAAACAGGCAATCTTGGTTTAAGGGAGCATCCAGTAATTTAGCTTTAACATGATCAGGCAAATTTTGCTCCTTAAGCCAAACACCCCTTCTAAGAACAGACCCAGTGACAGCAGCCCTGCAAAATGTTTCTAAAGAGTCAAAACCACACTGCAAAGTATGTTTACCAATTTGTTCATCAGAATGCATTAAATCCTGTAATTCTTTATTTTCAGCACAGTCAGGAATTAACATCATTTTCTGTTTAAGTAGTCCCATAATATGTTGCTGATACTTTAACATACGAAACTGGCAGTTTAAGGCCTTAATGGCCAAAGTAGCAGCAGTGTATACCTTCTTACCCCATCTTTCCAAGGCCCTGGAATCTCTATCAGAGGGAGTAGGGTTTTTGGCAGTAGTAGCCTTAATGCCTTTAAGTCCCTGGGAAATGGTCTCTGCGTCCGCAGTAGGATTCTTGAAAAGGAACTTGTGAGAGTCGGGTACTCTGTAATACCTGTCAGATTTCCTGGGAGCCGGAGGTAAAGTGTCTGGGGCCAGGCTAGATTCCAAGAAGGCATCATTTACAATGTCCAGGAAAGGAGGGATAGCTAAAGGCCTGTGTTGAGGTAGGAGTAAGAATTTCCTAAGCCTCTTTTTGGAGTCAGAGTAATCCTGGCTTTCCCAGCTGAAATGCTCCTTAAGAGTGTGCAAGGTTTCACCAAAAGAAAAATCTTCTGGAGGGGAAGCAGAGGGAATGGAGTCCTCTGCGTCAGAATCCTCATAGGTAGATAAGAGCAAATCCTGGTAATCAAAAGAAACAGAAATTTCAGAATTCTGATCAGAAGAATCAGAAGGAAAATCAATTCTAGGTCTCTTAGAGGGGGAAGGCTGGCTTCCCCTAACTAAAGTAATAAGGTCTTCAGCCATTCTTATAATTTGTTTTTTAGGCATATGGGCCTGACCATGCGGTTCAGACATCGATTTTCTAGGTGTGGGTCGAGTTTTAGGCCTTGAAGAAGAAGATGGTGTCTGTTTGAAATGTAAGTCCAT
Organism: Protopterus annectens; assembly: GCF_019279795.1. Lineage (NCBI taxonomy): Eukaryota > Metazoa > Chordata > Ceratodontiformes > Protopteridae > Protopterus > Protopterus annectens. The sequence goes on from NC_056733.1 coordinate 1,401,871,944, forward strand.
AGGCCTGAATACACCCTCAGAAGCCGGTGCCTGCACAGCGGCTCCGGACCCATCCAAGGTAGATATATCTACAGATTCCACAGTCGAAGAAGCATCTCGCAGCATACCGGACACCGAATGGGTCTCAATAGAGGCCTGAGAATCTGAAGTAGCGGGAATCAGGGGCTGCGAAAGCGCCTCACTGAGTACCGGCGAACTGGCGACTAGCTTAATGGAAGCATCATCGGCAGCTTTGGACCTATGTGGTCAGTCTCTGTCTTTATCTTTACATTTTTTCGGAATGTCGGCAGTCGGATGGCTTACCGAAGCCATTTCTGGATAATTAAACCGAGTACCGAAGTAGTTTGCTGCAAAAATGGACCGACGACGAATAGTTCAAGGATTGAATAAGGCACAAAACCGACAGCGAGGGACATCGAGGTCTGGGCCTAAGCAAGGAATGCAGTACACATGAAAATCTTTATGAGGTATTTGCTTTCCACAGGTAATACAATTGTTAACTTTTACTGACATCGGTTTAGAGCAAGAAAAAGGATCCCCAACAGCTTTTTTGAAGAATTTGGTTCTGAAACACGAAAAATGAAAATTTCAGGCGTCAGCCGACCAACACTTGCGAACTGCTTCTGCTTCAGGCACCACGCGGCAAGAAAGACTGATGTAATGGCGTCGGCTGCATGCTTTACACCCCTGACTACCTGATGTCATGGAAGCAGAGACAGCATCTGATGCAGGACCCAAGACTTTGATATTCAGGCCGGCTGAGGGCTACCTGCAGGCAGATAACCCAAATGTAATGATTGCAACAGTGAAACACGAAGAACATCAGTGGAATTAAATGTGTGGATCTGGGGGGTGGCTAGGGAATTAGGGGTGTAAGGGGAGCAAAGCGGGCCACACTTTCCACTAATGTGGGAGACAATGAGTCTGGGCCTTCTCAAACCCAGTGATTCCATACACCCACCCCAAGAAGGTAAACACATTACCTCCTGTGGTTGTTAACCGACAGAAACTAAAAGTGAAGGAACACCACTGTAAACTAGTGATAAGGCAAACCTTACAGAACAGGGAGCAGTACAATTGCACTTATATACCATTGGCTGCTTAACGATGCTTAAACATGAAAGCAGCCCACAAGAGGGGAGATTATATCAGTAAAAACACAGGTAAGCAACTTATGCCCTCCGTATATGCTGTGGCAATATTCCTAATACTCAAGCACTGTGAAATAAGACACAACAACAGCTGCTACAATTGCCCAAAGTATTTAGAGCAGTAAAGAGGCAGACAGGGGTATATTGCAGGTGCCTCTGAATGCTAGTGTGTAACTGATCCCTTCACTGATGGAGGTGTTTCACACTTGGAAGCAGCTTCTCCCTTGTACTTGCATTTCTCCTATTTTGTAGTGGTATGGATGGATGACACCTATTACAAGAATAACAAAAGTTTTAAACTTTATTATGTTACCTTAACAATAAAAATATGTATTTCGCATTGCAGGTTTTCTACCCTCCAACATCACCTCTGTCACATCCTCTGAATAAAGGTGCCTAAAAAAAATTAAATGCCTATCAACCATATTGTAAGATGGCGTGTCTTCAGGTTCGGATGAATTAGAGAGCCCTTCTACATTTTAAGCAAGTCATCCTGTGGGGTAATATGTAGCGATTGCACTTGGCTAGGTGGAAGAGAAGGGAGAGCTAATGTTGCCTTGCCCAAAAGGGAGGATAACCACACAAATTTTGGAACTGTCATTCTGAATCTTCAGCAGGACCTTCTGCATGAGAGGAAAGACATACAGAAATGTCTTTTCCATGGGAGTGAAAAGGTATTAGTTCCCAGGCTTCCTTTCAAAGTACTCTGGAGCAAAACATTCAGAGCTGGTTGTTCAGAGTGAAGGCAAATAAGATCCATCCTGGGTGTACCCTACTGGTAGACAATAAAAAAGAAGACCTCTCTGTAACATCCTTTCATGACAGTTTATCCTAGATCTGCTCAGACAGTCTGTTAAGCAGTTCTACTCTGAAGAGGTGTAAACTGCTTGGAGAAAAAGACTGATGAATTGCACTGTTCCAAGCAATCACTGCCAGTCTGCATCATTGGTGGTATGACTTTGTGCCACCCTGTCTGCTGATGTACCATATGATAGTGGTGTCATCTGCTAAAACCTGGGGAGTTCTCAGAGACTGAAGGGTTGGAGAGATCACACAGCAAGAATCATCATCATCAACCCCCCCTCATTTTCTACAATGGGTCAAGGTACTGTGTCAATTGTTTCCATCTCTGTCGATTTAATGCCACCCTCCTACCTTCTTTAAAGGTAATGTTCAACTTAAATGTAACGATAGACTGTCGCACGTCTTCTCTCACATAATGCATCCATCCATTCATTTCTTAGCTGGATGCTCTTGTTTCCTCTTGCCTTCTTCCCGTCTGTCCCAATCTTCTTCACCAGATTTGTCTTCTGCTTTTTTGCACATGTGCTCAAATCACAGTAATTTGTTTTCTTTGACCTTCTCTACAACTTGGGCTTTTGTTTTGGTGTCCTCATCTCTTTGTTCCAACGTGTGGCCAAACTTAGTATAATAGTTACAGTCTTCACCTCATACACAAGGTACAAGGTTCGATCCTGACCTCTGACCAGTGTCTGAATTTCTCTGTGTCTTTGTGGGGTTTCTTCCACCTCCCAAAAACATCCTGGGTGGGCAGGAGCACACACTCTGTGTGGTGCCTATCAAGGGAAGAGTTATATTTACCAAACACATTAGGCATCAACTGTGATGCGCAGTATCCTCTAGATACAGCATAGACCAGACGTCATGCAGTGTCAGGGCTAGCCACTCAGTGGTCTTAAGTCCTCATTTCTTCATCACACACACAGTTTGCATCCTATCACCCAGCTCGAGCATTTCATCTCCGTCATTTCTATTTCCTCAACTGCTTTGCCTCAACTGCCCAGGTTTCTATACCACTTAGTAGTACTGGTCGCACCACTACTTTGTGCACCTTACTTTTCAGCTTTTTTGGCATTCTTCTGCCACACGCTACCCCAACACTCTTGGCATTTGGTTGCAGCCTCTCTGATTCTAGCTTTGACTTCCTTATTCAGACCTTCCTTCTCCTCAACCACCCCACCCAGATACCTGAAGTTGCTAACCTCTTCCACATTATTTTCCCATCTACCTCAATTTTCAGCTTCTTCTGATTTACCCCATTTGTTGCCATTACAGCAATTGTATATGCACTCACTTTCATCCCATTTGCCTTTAGTATTGCATTCCAGTCGCCCATCGTTTGTTGATTTTCTTGTTCAGAGTATATCTGTAATAACACATTGTCTGCATTCAGTGGGTTTGATCCAACTGCTCCAATCTGTTTTTTAATGCTGTCCATCACCAGTACAAACGGCAGTGGGCTCAGAGCAGAACCATGATCACACTCACTCCTAGTGAGAACCCCTCCGAGTCTGAACACTACTTGTACTTACATCACTGGATTATTGTACACTGCCTGCATTAATTGTACGAATTTGTCTTGGCTTTTGAATCAATGAAGAACTGCAATAAAAAAAAACACAAAGGCCAGCACACAAAAGTGTAAGGTGCTTATACATATATATATATATATATATATATATATATATATATATATTTATTTAAACATAAATTAGGCAGAACAGACCAGTTTCAGCCCAAAAGTAACTAAGCCATCCTCAGTTCTAGAATCATGCAACAAAGTCAAGCCTAATATACATTAATGTAGTAACACAACACAACAAAAGTCCCGCTAATTGGTTGGCTATAAATGTTCATTTAAACCTGGTGGAAATGATATCCCCAGCTCAATTATCCACTTTTTTTCTTTTTTTTATTGAATATATCATGCCAACCTAATTTATTAGCCCGGTCCCCAACTATTCTGTCAATGATAGTAAACCTGAAAGAGGCTGCAGTGTGAACCAGAGAATGCTTAAATAGTGCATTGTTAGGTCTTTTTAGCCTGATGCCACTGAGGTGTTCAGATACCCATAGCCTCACCGGATGGGAGGTCTGACCGATATAGAAAGCGGAACACACACAAGTGGCCAGGTATATAGCCCAACTGCTTCCACAGTTGGCCAAAAATCTATGTCAAAGACCATACCAGTATTTCTACTTGTAAACTGTTTGGACTTTGCCACCCTGACACAGTGAACACAATGACCAACATGGGTAACACCCCTGCAACAACTCCCCAGTTAAAGTGGTTTGGGATTGTTCCCCCAAAATCAAACCCTGTTTATAATGATTAAAGTACGAATCCATGTTTTTTTCCTCTACGATAAGAAAAAAAGACATCTGTCATTAAGGAAGCCTGATAGCCTTTCATCCACTAATAGTACATTCCAGTGTTTGTTAACAGTATCTAACAAAACATTGGTATTGGGTCCAAAAGTAGTGATCAATCTGTGTGCAGGTTGACCAAGTTATTGTTTATCCTTGTATATCAGAAGGTCAGTCCTATTCATGGAAGATGCTAAATTGCTGGCAGTGAGTACTGTGCCAGTTTTACATCCCTGGGATTTAAACCTGTTAATAAGGTCCTGTTTGTAATGATGGTATTTATTTGGGTGTGAGCAAATCCATCTTATATGAAAGAACTGTGATTTGGGGATGTTGCGTGTGATGTGGGGTGGGTGAAAGCTGGAGGCATGTAATAATGAGTTATATTGTGGATACTTGAGAAAAACCTGAATATTCAAGGTGTGGTCCAGATTCCTGGTAATCAAAACATCCAAAAAAGTGATTTAATCAACATTATAATTGACAGTAAACTAACCCGCGGTGGTGGTGCTGCGGTAGCATTGTCGCCTCAAAGTAAGATGCTGTCCAGTTCGATTCTCAGCTAGAGCATCTTCTGCGTGGAGACATGCGTGAATGGGCATAACTTCGTTGAAGGTTGTGCGTCAGGGCTGGTAACTCGGCACGTAAAAATCAACTACCAATCATTAGTGGACCGGAGTTCCGCTGTGGTGACCCCTAACCGGGAAAAGCCGAAAGACACAACAACATAATTGACAGTAAACTGGATACCCCACTTCTTGCCATTAATATATTCCATGAACTCATACAAATACCCCTCGTCAGCTTTCCAAACCATCCAGCAATCATCTAAGTAGCGTCTCCACATATAAATTTCCTCAAGATATAAATTGTGGGTGACATAAATCAATTGCTCTTCTACATAAGCCATAAAAAGGTCAACATAAATGGGGGCAAAAGAATCCCCCATAGCCGTACCCTGGACCTGCCAGAAACATTTGCCATAACAGGTGTTCTTTGTAAGCACATGTTCAGCAAGGCAAATAAGAAATGTGTTGAAACCAGGTGGAAAGAGCTCGGCTTGGTAAAGCCAATGTTCAAGTGCTAATAAACCCGCCCAGTGAGGAATATTGGTATATGGAGACGCAACATCAAGGGTACATAACCAACCTGGTTCGAGTTGTATGTCCGAGATTAACTGTAGAAATTGGGTGGTGTCCTGGATGCAAGATCTAACATTTGTGAGAAGAGGCCGAATATGTGTCAAGAACTGTGACAATGGTTCTGTAACAGATCCACAACCAGATACAATTGGTCATCCTGGGAGATCATATAAATTTTTGTGGATTTTTGTTAACAGGTATAAATATTGATGCCTAGGATCAGGGACAGTTAGATGGTACAAAGTGGACTAAGAAAGAATACCTTCATACCTCGCTAACAAAAGAAATTGGTCAATTTGTTGTTTAAATTTAGGACCAGGATCCAAAGGCATATGCATGTAGTACCAGCCATTACTGTCTCTGGGCCTCGGCATCATATTTGCACGAATCCATGACCACTATGACTCCACCCTTATCAGCTGGTAAAATCACTAGATCCTTGCTTTGTTGTAAATACCAAATGATCTGTTGTTCAGTCCTCGAAAGGTTGTGGGCCTTGGTCCTAAATTCCTGGGACCGAAAATGTAGATCTTTGAGAACCATATGTTGAAACATGTGGACTGAAAGTTACATAGGTGGCATGAATGTGGACTTCCAGAATCTGAAAATGTCAGAATCACAAACAGTAGATGAGTTATCAAAATAGAACCGAAGATTCAATAATCGGCAAAAATCAATAACATCTTGTGCTAATGAGTCCTCTGAGACAAAAAAAGCGGGTACAAAGTTGAGTCCTTTATTTAGAAGTTACAATTCAGCTTGCGTGACTGATGTTGAGGAAATATTCAAAACATTGCTGCAGGTATTTATTTGTCATCACCTTCAATAGAGTTTCTACACTGTTTATTCCTGTGATGCTTTCTCCCTCCCATCTGTGCCCTGACCCTAAAGGGGTATCAGAATTCCTACATTTTGAGGCTGGAGGAGCTGCAGTGTATTGTGCTTCAGAATCCGTCATGGAGGAGGAATCATCTGCTGATGTCCCACTCAATAAGTAGGGCTTTTTTTTTTTTTCAAAATGGTCCTAGGCCTCTTCCTTTTGGAAAGTTTCTTACCCACATTGCTGAATTTAACATTTTTATTAGGACCAAAGGGATTCCCCCGGTCATAACCATCCCTATCATGTTGAAATTTCCTCATTTTCATATCCTTCAACTGTTCTTCCAAGGACAATAAATCCTGGCTTAGCTGGTTAAGGTAAGTAGTGTAACATGCCTGTCCCTCAAATTATCTGGTTTCTTCACAAATGGAGGCTACTTCTGTAATGCTAGAATATATGGATCGATCATAATAAGCAATGAAGAGTATCCACAAAGCCCACAGATGTCTTTTGCTGAACAACACTAATCATGTTGTAAATATAAATGATTTAACCACACATGCCCCTCATGCAGTTGTTATCCACAAAACATATGCCCAAAACAGTGTCACCCAAGACTTGGGGTTTTTTGGTTTAGGATCCGGGGGAACCAGAGTGATATGGGAGATATGGTTGAATGTTTGGCATTTAAGATTATTTAAAGTGTACCAAACCAAAGGGATCCCCCCCCCCCAGGGGTTTAAGGGTCCAGATTCAACCCCTTGTAGCTCATCCGGATGAGGAATTTGCAGAACAATGGGCCCTTGTTCAGCAAAAGGCATCCACGGGCTTTGTGGACACTCTTATTGCTTATTATGATCGATCCATAGATTCTATGGTGGGTCACAAATCTGCTCTCCATAACATCATGTTGTGCACAGACAGATGATAAATTCATCTTGGCCATGGAACAAATGAGCCTGAAATAAATCATAAAGGTACTTATAATAAGACAGTATCTTAGCAAGTTGAAAAACTGAGGCAGTACAGAGTTCCACATCACACAAAACTAAGAAATGATTCTGCTAGGAGGAATATAGGTCTGTTAAGTGGAAACCTCAATTACTTCAGATGCAACAGCTGTCAGAGTCTGTTAGAGATTAAAAGGCTACATCACAACAAAGGGGCTGAAATGTAGCCACCTGTCACTCCAAACATGGCAGACTTGCATGACATGGACTGGGATCATTTCCTTTACCAGGAGGGACTAGGAAACCTTAAACCATGTCTTCAGCCATCACAGAGCAATGAAAATGTAACAATTTTTTTTCTTCACTGAAATCTATAATAATATGTGGAGTACATGAGAACTGACAAAATGTTTACAAGAACCTCAAGCCATGGAAGAAAGACTACAACCCCTTCCACGCAGAAGTGGTGGAGAACGGTTTTTATCCACAGAGTGAGCAGGTCAATACTGAGAGAGACCCCAATTTTAAACCATGACTATAAAGTGTTTATGTCTATACTAGCTAAAGGAAGGGCAAAGGTGTTGCCAGAATTGATATGGATCAAAGTGGTTTTGTGAAGGGAAGGCAAACATTTGACAAAACTAAGACAACAATGATAATCCAGAGGGAAGCAGAATGCAAGAAAATACCACGGTTGGTGCTGGGTCTTCATAAAGAGAAAGCATTCGACAGAGTAAGCTGGAATTTTATGAGCAGGACAATGGAAGCATTTGAATTCCCTCATACAATAACAAGGTTAATTAAGAGGATATATGAAGCTATCTGAAGCAAGAATTGAAATGCAAGGTTACTCTTCGATAACTTGTGTTAGAACAGACAAACTAAACGAGGGTCTCCTTTTTTCCCTTTATATTTTTAGCCACTGTCAAAAAAAAAAAAAGGGGGGGGGGGCAAGAAATGAAATGATTAGCATGGTAATCAAGAAAAGCTGGGTTTAACTTGCAGATGATATTCTGTACCTGATAAATCCAGAAAAGGACATCCCATTGTTGTGGAACATTTTAAGGCAGTTTCAAGTCTTTTTGGTATATAAAATTAATGAAGATAAAAAAGGCTATAGCTGCAAAAAATGGCTATAGCCATAAATCATGTACCCACACACAAATTGGTTCAGCAATACCCATATCTATATGAGCATAAGATGAAACATGTATGAGCATGGATTAAAAAGGCTTTTGTTATGGCAGCAAAGGAGATATGAAAAGAGACCAAATAAAAGATAATTCAAAAACTGAGAAATAGGAAGCTCTTGTAAAAATGGCAGTTAAAATGAGTAAGCCAAAAAATGATGCAGAAGACTAATGTGATGACTCAATCCAATAAGAGATTCATGGCTAGTTCAATTGATTACCAATAGGCTAAATATACACACACACATATATAAATAAATAAATAAATATATATATATATATATATATATATATATATATATATATATATATATATACACACACACACACATATATATATATATATATATATATATATATACACACACACACATATATATTATATACATACATACATGGGTCTACTTCACATCACCTAAAACTCATCTGACTGACTTTCATTTCACTGAGACCAAATCACCTAATTTTGAAAATACTGACAACTCATTTAAATGATTTTAATTTCACTGAATTGTAAAGCCATAGACATGATATGGGTTTCCATTCACCTGTGACTTGTTTATGATAAAAAAATATTTCTGTAACTTACAGCGCTGAGTGTCAGAATACTGATAGTGATGTAGAAAGTAGTGTTGTACTGTTTTTAAATGTAGGTATATCGCTTTACGTTTTTATGGGAAGTATGTAAAGTAATATGGCAGATGTTTTGTGTGTTCCCAGCAGTAGTGGCGGTGTGGAAAGTACTGTAAGGCAAGTAAAAGGTATTTGCCCTTTTCCCGACTGTAGTGTGATCCTGGAGTTAGTATATATAGTTAGGGGCACAGCCCCCACATTGGGGTGTGTGGGGGGCATAGCCCCCAACTTAGTTTGGTTTTATATTGTCCGGTTTCTGTTAAGAGGGTAATTAAGTACTTTTTAAGTTCTGGAAAGAGGTAGTCATTAGTGTTGTGAGTGTGTGTTTGTCTGTGGTTTAATGTTTAGTCTTTTGAAATTTAGCATCGTAAGCTTTTGGTGAAATGAGATTCAGTCAAATGAGTGTTCAGCATTTTGAAAATTAGGTAATTTGGTCTCGGTAATATAAAAGTCAGTCAAATGGGTTTTAAGTGATGTGAAGTAGACACACACACACACACACATATATATATATATATATATATATATATATATATATATATATATATATATATATATATATATATAGCTGTCAATAGACAGGCCAGTTCACCACTGTATAATCAAATTACTGTACTTTGATGTGCAATTAACAAAGGTACATTTTTAATCTACTTAATGTTCAAATTGTTTTTTCTTCTTTTATTACTTTTTCAACCAGTAAAAAGAGCAGAATATACAGCACTTCTTGTGATCTGCATTGTTATATGGAGGTTGTTTGCTGAGGTGTTTGGTGTGACATGGGGTTTGTACTCGATAGTGTTGCATTGGGTAGCAGAAGTGTACAGGATTTTGTAACAGTGCTGGTAAGGTATGCTTCCTTTCCTGCACTGTTGTGCAACCTCTGCTTGGTGTGTACATAGTATATAAACTCAAGGGATTGTGGTGGGCAGAACCCCTCACATGGGCTTGTCCTGCCTGCAAAACAGCATTTTTCTATTTATTGTGAGCCAATGAAATGTGTTCGGTCCACTAACTCAATGTACTGATGGTTCAATGAGCTATACATATACACATGCTTTTACACATGCACAAGAAAGTACAGTTTTGTACCTACCATAAATGTAGATGTCCGAGAGGAATGCATCTGCAGTCTTTACAAATGGGTTGTCCTGTCGTCAGGCAGCCCTTCGGTCGGCCGGATTCCAAAGTCTGGGTCTGGCTTCGGCTGGTGTCGCACTTCACCCGACGTCATTGCGGCAGTTCTTCGGGTATAAAGGCATCAGCCGACGCCATTTTCCTCAGTGTTTCTTGCCCCAGATGCCAGGTGCCCTCTTGGATGGCTAAATTTGGATAAATGCCAAAGTTTCCAAATAGTAGAGAGCAAACACACAAAATAAACATGTATGTACATATATACAAACAAATACACCATAATAGATCCCCCCCAAGCTAGCTGAAGATTGGTAAGTACCCTAGGAGTACCTCAGAGGGGAAGGAGGGTGGGTAATCCTGACTGCAGATGCATTCCTCTCGGACATCTACATTTATGGTAGGTACAAAACTGTACTATGTCCTTCAAGGATGCATCTGCAGTCTTTACAAATGGGTAGAATACCATAGCTAAACTTGGGGAGGAGGAAATGAGAATAGATTATGGTGTAGTCAGGATCCCCTGCAAAACAGCAGTGGCAAAACCAGCACGGGATCTACAGTATAGAGGTAAGTTATAATGCTTGGCAAATTTATGCACGGAGGTCCAAGTAGCAGCCTCTATAATGTCCTTGGTAGCCACTCCTCGTAAAAAAGCTGTGGTAGTGGCTGTAGCCCTTGTAGAGTGAGGCCTGATATTCTCTGGAGTTTTCTTTCCATGGTAGGAGTAACAAAATCTAATGCAATTTCCTATCCATTTGGAGATTGTCTGTTTAGAAATTGGTTTTCCTTCTTTTCCTGTTGCATATGCTACCAGAAGCTGGTCAGTTTTTCTATTGTTTTTTGTCCTGTCCAGGTAGTAGCGTAATTGTCTGTGTACATCCAAAGTATGTAAGAGCTTTTCCCCCCCTGTTCTGTGGATTGGGGAAGAATGTAGGAAGGTGGATAGCCTGATTTAAAGAGACTCTGGATACCACCTTAGGCATAAATGTAGGATTTGTTCTCATGGACACTCTATCTTGATGGAAGATCAGGAAGGGTTGTACTGCCATTAATGCCTGTAGTTCAGAGACCCTTCTTGCTGAAGTTATTGCCAGCAGGAAAGCAGTCTTCCAGGATAAGTATTGCAATTCTGCTGTAGCTGCTGGTTCGAAAGGAGGTAGAGTCAGTTTTTCTAGCACAAAGTTCAAGTCCCATGCTGGCAATGGAGGTTTCCTGGGAGGTTTTACATTTTTAATTCCTCTCAGAAACTGTCTGAGCAGAGGATGCGAGAAGACAGGAGGATCCAAGCTGTATTCTGCTGAAATAGCTGATGCATGTATCTTGATGGAGGAATAGGACAGGCCTGTATGGAAGAGCTCTGCCAAGTACTCCAGGATGTTGGCTATGTTTACCAGTGTCACATCTTGCCCCTTTGCAGTACTCCAGATGAGGTATCTTTTCCATTTTGCTGCATAATTCTTTCTTGTTGAAGGTCTACGAGCCTCCAAGATTATGTCTTTAACCCTTTGGAATAAATTTGGGTTAATTGCTGTTATGTAATGTTCCAGGCAGTTAGCTGCAGAGTTTTTAGGTTTGGATGCAGAATGTTGTAGTTGTTCTGTGTCAGCAGTAATGGGATCAGGGGCAGTGTCCATATTTGTTTCCGAGACATGCTCCTCAGCAGTGGATACCAATGTTGTCTTGGCCAGTCTGGGGCTATCAGAATGATCCTCGGACGTTCCTCTTTGATCTTGAGAAGCACCTTGTGCATCAAAGGAAGTGTTGGGAATGCATATGCTGTCAGGCTTTTCCAACTGAAGGATAGGGCGTCCACCTTCCAAGCAAGTGGGTGGTAGGTTCTTGTGCAGAATTTCTTCAACTGGTGATTGGATGGGGATGCAAACAAGTCTATTTGTGGTAATCCCCATTCTCTTGTGATGGTTTTGAAAATGTCCGGATGCAGCATCCATTCGTGGGCATCTGTTGTAGTTCTGCTTAATATGTCTGCTAGAATGTTTTCCTTCCTTGGTACATAAATTGCCTGTAACTGAATGTTGTAGCTCAGAGCCACATCCCATAGTTCCAGTGCCAGCCGGCATAGAGGGTATGAGTGTGTGCCTCCCTGTTTGTTGATGTACCACATAACTGTGGTGTTGTCTGTCCTTATCATCAACTGGCCTTCTTGGAGAAGAGGTTTGAATGCCTGGATTGCCAATTTTACTGCCATCATTTCTTTTAGGTTTATGTGCAGATGCTGCTGGTCTTGAGTCCATAGGCCTTGAATGCACTTGCCCATCATGTGTGCCCCCCAACCGAGGTCTGAGGCATCTATCGTGATGGTTTGTCTTGGTTGACTTTTGCAGAAGGGTAGTCCTGTGTTTGATTGACAGGCCTGAGCCCACCATAAGAACTCTTGCTTCAGGCATGGGATCATTGGAATTTTGGTTTCTAGGCTGTGCTTGTGCTGAGACCACAAATTCTTTAGGTACCACTGTAGCTTTCTCATATGAAGCCTGGCATGAGGGACCAGTATTATGCAGGATGCCATGAAGCCTAGAGCTTGTAGCACTTTTCTTGCAGTTAGATGGCTCTGCTTTGTTAATGCCAAGAAGTAGAGAGGAAGTTGCTCTTTCTTTTCTGCAGTTAGAAATGCCATTTGTTTTGATGTGTCCAGTTCTGCACCCAGGAAGGTTATTCTTTGGGATGGAATCAGCCTTGACTTTTTGGTATTGACTGTATATCCCAGAGCTTGTAGTAGGTAGATGACTCTTTGTAAGTCTTCTGATAGTTTGTTTTTGTTGTCCGCTTGTATCAGGCAGTCGTCCAGGTAGGGATAGATTTGAATTCCCTGAAGTCTGCAATGAGCGATTACTGATGCCAGGCATTTCGTGAACACTCTGGGCGCAGTACATAAGCCAAAGGGCAATGCTGAGAATTGATAATGCTCTGATCCTGCAAGAAATCTGAGGTATCTTCTGCAAATTGGTCTTATGGGGACGTGCAGGTATGCCTCCTTGAGATCTAGAGTTACCAGCCAAGACTCCTTGCCCAGCATGGGAAGAAGCTGCTGTAGGGGTCAGCATTTTGAATTTTGGAACAATGAGGAATGTGTTTAAAGCGGACAGGTCTAGAATAGGCCTCCATTTGTTTTCTTTTCTTGGAACCAGGAAAAGCCTGGAGTAAAATCCCTTCCCTTGCTCCATAAATGGTACCTTTTCCACAGCTCGCATTCTTAATAATTGAGATATTTGTTTTAGAGCTTCTGTCCTTTGAGAAGGTGGTAGGTTTGGCATTCCTCTCTTTCCTGGTAGAGTATGGAAATGGAACCTGTAACCTTTGTCTATAGTCTGCAAAATCCATTTTTCTCTTGTAATGCAGTGCCAGTTTCTTGAAAATAATGTTAGCTTTCCGCCTAAGGGTGCTTCTAGTTGTTCCCTGGTAGGCGGTGCCACCGCCAAGTCACTGTGATTGAGTTGTTGTAGTGGTGGTGGCTGTATCCGTGCCTCGTTGGTTGTTACCCTGCCACTGCCGACCCCTGTAGGCACCCCTGGATTGGTTTCTGCCTCTAGAGCCTATTTCTGCCTCTTTGTGCCTTAGAGGAGTCGGAAAGGACCAATTCTTGGAGGGCCAATTCCTGCTAAACCTTGGAGGTTGAACTTGTAAGAAATCTTTTACTGTTTGCACAGATTTTGCTTTCTCTTCCATCTTTTTTAGTACCTGCTGTGCGGGGGCACCAAATAAATTGACCTTGTCCATAGGTGCATCCAAAAGCTTAGATTTGACATGGTCTGGTAATGCCTGTTCCTTCAACCATGCATGCCTCCTGATAACTGTGCCAGTCATGGCTGATCTAAAGGAAGCCTCCAGTGCATCATAGCCACATTTTAAAGAATGGTTACTAACCTGCTGTATGTTATGTAACATTTCTTGAACATACTTTTTATCTAAAGATTCTTCAGAGGACAGCTTTTTAGCCAACTGGTCAAGCATAAACTCTTGATATTGAATCATATGAAATTGGCAGTTCAAAGCTCTAGCTGACAAAGTAGCAGAGGTGTAAATTTTTTTACCCCATCTCTCTAAGGACCTGGATTCCCTTTCAGAGGGGGTTTTTAGAAGAAGTAGCTGCTACAGCTTTAGGGCCCTGGGAGATAGTCTCTGGATCTGCAAAAGGTGCCTTATATAAATGGTGATGAGTGTCCGGGACCCTGTAGTACCTATCGGGCTTAGCAGGAGCCGGAGGCAAAGTATCAGGAGCAGTGCAAGCATCATTAAATGCATCATCAACAACAGATAGAACTGGAGGTATAGCTAAAGGCCTATGCTGTGGCAAGTGTAGAAAGGTCCTAAGCCTTTTTCTAGAGTGTGAGAAATCTTGGCCCTGCCACTGAAATTGTTCCCTCATAGCATGCAAGGTTTCTCCAAAGGAAAATTCCTCAGGAGGAGAGGCTGAAGGGATGGACTCCTCAGCATCAGAGTCTTCGTAAGGAGAATAAGAAGCCTCAGGGGGGTCTGTATGTTCTGAGTCATCAGAAGAATCATCTGTGGCTACTGGCTCAGGGGGCTCTGCTCTAGGCCTCTTTTCTGGAGGAGGGAGAGAGAGGCCCTGTCTGGATGAGGCTGGGCTCCACGAATTAAAGAGATGAGATCCTCTGCCAAAGAAAGCATATGGGAGCTGGTGCTGGGCCTGTGAGAGGGGGGCTTGGCAGGCACAGGTTTTGAAGTTTTGGCTGCTTTAGCCCTGGCAAAGGCCTTAATAGACATAGCTGGAGGAGGCCTAGCAGCTCCACGTGCAGGGGTAGAAATATCTAGGGGAAAGGTATCTGATAAATCCTGTGAAATCGCAACAGAAGGTTGGATTTCAGAAGCCGTTTCTACCAGGATAGAAGAGGCCTCGGTAGAAGGCAAGTTATCGGCTGGAGAAAGAACCGCTTGCTCGGTTTCGGCCGAAACCGAGACACTCGTGGTTTGCTTAACCGCGGTTTTGGCCGAAACCGCAGACCGCGAGTGTTGGTCCTTTTCTTTGCGCTTTTTGGTTATTTGCGTAGTCGGAGGATCCGACGGCATAATGTAGGCAAAATCGGAGCCGAAAATCTGCTCAGCAAAGTCCGAACGACGTCTAAGCGTCCGTCGGTTAAAAGAAGCACAGGCTAGACAAGCTGCTATGTCGTGGTCTGGGCCTAAACAATGTATGCAATAGGAGTGGAAATCTTTATGAGGTATTTGTTTCCCACAAGATAAACAGTTATTAACTTTCTCTGACATCGGCTGAGGCAAGAAAGAGTCCCCAACTGGGTACTTAGCTTTATAGAAGTCTTCGAAGTAGTATTCGGTAGTAGTAATCTCTGGCTCTGACCGACCGGCACTTGCGAACAGCTTCTGCTTCGGGCGCCACGCGGCAAGAAAGACTGAGGAAAATGGCGTCGGCTGAAGCCTTTATACCCGAAGAACTGCCGCAATGACGTCGGGTGAAGTGCGACACCAGCCGAAGCCAGACCCAGACTTTGGAATCCGGCCGACCGAAGGGCTGCCTGACGACAGGACAACCCATTTGTAAAGACTGCAGATGCATCCTTGAAGGACATCAAACTAAACAAACTCAGCTTCAGTATGTTGCAGAATGTCTTAGCACTATACTCTTTTTGCCTCCCCACCTACAGACCATAACCTGCCCCCACACTAAACCTTCGGCCATCTGTTTCTTACCAGTAAGAATGTGACAACCATCTCAAGTGAGAGAGAACCAAAGAAGGCCACCATCCAGGCAGATTTTTTGCCTTCTGGATGTCTGTGGATTAGACAGGCATGAAGGATGTTTGTGCCATGGTCATCTGTGGACCATCACCTTTCCTTCAGCCAACCCCTGTAACAGGCAGAATGCACAGTAGCCTAAAGGACCCATAAGGAAGGGTTGATATCACCACTGATCCACTCCATGTCTTATGTCCCAGCTGTTGCTACTGTTCCCAGTCTGCCTGATGGTCAACAAGACATCATCATGAACACAGAAAACTATGGTGCTAGCTAAAGTCTATAACCTTTCCCTCATGTGGCTGACAAAAGCACATGCATCACTGCAAAGGGTGCACTATGGCCTCCCTTGCATGCATGTACATGTACTGTTGAGAGCCATTGTTATCAGCCTGCTAGCATCACTCTTACATCCCCAGTCTGGGCTGTTTTGTGTAGATAAGCCTCTGCTTCCATGATGATGATGATCAGCTGAATGGAATCACTTCTACCTCCCCCTAAGATGTGTCAGCAGTCAATAACTCTTGCAGCACCTGAGCCACTACTCAAACTCAGATTATCTGGGCTGTATACAAGTCAGAGTTTTACTGTTATATGTCAGACTTGCATTTTTTCATCTATTCCAACCAGAACTATAACTACCAGTAGACAGACCTACAAGGAACAGGAAGAATATCACTTTAGACTAGCACACAAAATATATGCAGGTACTACAGATTTTACGTACAGTTTTTAAAACAGTTTTCAAAACTCCACTTGGAACAGCTTTCTTCCACTACAGATGGAACAATAAATACTCCAAAGTAAAGAAAATTTAACTGTAAAGAGTGTTAAAAAACATAAACAGCATCCTTAAAACAGTTTTGTCCGTAAAACCTCATCTAAACTATATTCACACGGTTTCCCATTAAATCTTCAACTTCCACCTGTCTGTCATCTTGGACATCACCTCTTTACTTCCCTATATCTACATTCCTACTTCTGTATACAGCCTCTCTAAACCTACCAACAATAACACGGGTATGTTAATTTATTATGCCATTATAACCCGATTGTAAATTTTGCTGACTGTAACTGATTCTTTGTTAAATTTTATTGAACTGCAGAGCCTCTCTCCATCCAACTATTGCATATATGCTGTCTATACCTAAAACCAATGATGTTGCTCTTTAATCATTTCTTGTGCTATTGTAACCTGATAGTAACTTTTTTTTTGCTGACTGTAATTGAACTTTGTTAAATTTTATTAACCGAGGAGGTTTTCTCCCCGGATCTCTGCTGAAAATGAGCCAAAAGCTCAGTCAGACGAACCCGGTTAACAAATGTAAAAAAAAAAATACATAAATAAATAAGTAAATAAATAAATAAATAAAAGTTCTTTAAGGAACAAAGACAGGTTATTCTCATAAGCCAAAATCCAAACTCAGCTACTCACAATGAGCTCCCAGATTCAAGGCCATTCTCTCAACCCTCACCATCAGTTCCGGAAATCTCTAGACCTTTGTCCTTGGCCTCACTTTCAGTTCTAAAGACTGTCTAAGCATTTCTCACAGGCCTCACTCAACTCCAAAAAATCTCTAAGCCTTTCTCCAAGGCTTCACTCTCAGCTCCAAAGCACCTCTCTCAACTTTTCTCCTAGGCCTCACACTCCACACCCAACACCAAAAATTGGGCACGCTCCTGAGACTACTCCAGACTAGGCCCCTCTCTCAGTCCATGCTTCTAGGTCTTCCTTTCAGCACAGTATACACTGTCCGTCAACACAGGAATGTACTGATTTGAGCCTTCTAGGCTAAAGTCGTTTATAATGAAGTAGTGTCCACGTGATTGGTTAACTGATATGGGAACCACTGCAAAAACATTTCCACATATTACATACCTCTATGCATTCTGTGGACATTTAAATGAACCCACACATTAACACACATTTGTTACAAATCATAACATTTGAAAAACATTCTACTTTTTTATATAAAGTTATCACATTCAACATAATGAAACTAAGCTGAACATATTACAAGCAACTCACTCCCAGTACAAAACCAGGGGGTTGGGACTCATCAGAATAGGCAGTCTTTCCTGAACAATCAATGTGATTCAGCAGCAGTTATGAAGAGCATATAATGTCCCACACATGATGCACACATTTCTACACTATTTTCCCTTAAGTCACTCTTCTATTTGTTTATTTATTTGTCTTTGTTGCCCGGGATAAGTCCGACTGGGAAAAAAGCATTTTCAGCAGAGGCCCGGGGAAAAAAGCTCCATGTTTAAATTATACATGATGTCCATTTAAAATTGCAGGATACAACACCTATACATGAGCTTATTTACATGATTTTTAAATATTTCTTACATCAGCACAGTATAACACTTAAAAGAGAGAAATTAACATACACTGGCTAATTATTAAATAGAAAAATAAAACACAATCATAGTTAAATGTATTTGCAGTATGATGGCTGCAGGGAAAATATTAAACTGGGGTGTTTTTGAGGTTAGTAAAAATGTACATCCAGACAAGTAATGTAGGTTAAAAACTGAAGAGATATGAAAAAAGAAATGATGGAAATGAGCAGGAAGATAAATGGACAGAGGAGGAATTGTAGTTAGTGGTGGGGTATGAGTGAAGAGGAAGAGTAAAAGTTTACAAAATTAATGCATTATGAAGAGGCAAGATAAGGTGTAAAGGACTGGGAAGCAAAGTGGCTGTAAAAGCTGGAAAAAAGTAACCTCAGTAAAACAAGCCATGCGAGCTGGAAGAACAGTCATCTTTAGCATTGCTGAAAAACTTTGTTTAACCAACGCCTACTTAAGTTTTATATGGCTTTTAACTTTTAACTGTGTGCAGGGATTTTGTTCCAGAGTTTTGACACATAATGGGAGTACAGAGTCTACACCAGTATTAAATGCCTTACTGATACATAGTAAGACTCCACTGCTAGAGCGAAGGTCTCCACAGTAGGTAAATAGTACAGCAGAGTACTTTGCAATGTTGGACATTTGTCTGGACAGTACAACAGGTTGTGGGTAATAATTACTTGTGAGTATGTCACTGGTTTGGGAGTTCAAGACAGTTTCGTCTCTTTAATGCAAAACAGTGGTGTGTGTTATAAAGCTGGTTGGTTGGTTGCAAATTTAGCTGTTTTGTAGTAGCAGGAGACTAGTTTAGTTTTACAACAGTAGGAAAGCATATAATAAAGAAGGAAGGAGCTATGTTGCTGCTAAGGAAAATGTCATGTTGTGTTTTGCCCTATAGAGGCAGCAGAATTTTTGGTGAGTTTCCTTGATGGAAAATTATGTGGTGATCAAATCTGAGGTTACCTATTATGACTCTGAGCAATTTAGTTTGGCTTATGGTTTCTGTTTTTGTGTCATTACTTGAGGTAATATGAAACGTGCATTTCTGGTTAAGGTGTTATTTTGCAGTAAGTAGTATAAGTTTGTGTTTTTTTTTTTTTTTGGCATAAGTTAGAATTTTTTAGCCAAATTTGAATGTCAGTGAAAGATTTTTGCACAATTTCCTGTAACTTTGTTATGGGTGGGGCAGAGCCAGGGTTGCCAGATTTCCCAACGCAGGTAGGGACCAAAACGGCAAAGTGAAGACCAAAAAAAAAAAAAAAAAAAAAAAAAAAAAAGGTCTTCGGCAACACAGTTCTGCATTAAAGAACTGAGCTCACTCTGCCTGCAATAAACACGGAGCTTCTCGTGTTTAATGCATTGCAGTTCCGCATTAAACACGGGAAGCTCCGTGTTTAGCGATTTTTGATTGGCCCGTATACCGGCATATGGGCCAATCAAAATCTAAACGGAGCTTCTCGTTTAATCGAACAAGCTCCGTGTTTAGCAATTTTTGATTGGCCCGTATGCCAGGTATACGGGTCAATCAAAAAAAAAAAAAAAAAAAAAAAAAAACAAACAAAGTGGAGGCTGGCCGGGATTTAAACCGGCAGGGCGGGACTCGGGATCAGGCTACTGATCTTGGGACAGTCCCGCCCAAATAGGGACGTCTGGCAACCCTGGGCAGAGCAGATAAGGGTTTGTCAGGTCAGCTTGTCGTATAACAGTGTAAGTGTTATAGCCACATGAAGTTTAATTATGAAAATATTAAATAGAAGGGGGAAGAGTATTGACCCTTGGGGGAACATAAAAAGAGATTGGTTGAAATGCTGAAAGGTTTTGTTGCCATTTAGTTCCCTGCTGACGACTGCATAAATAACTGTGAAACCAGGAGAGGGAGGTTCAAATGAGACCTAGAGCTGCAAGTTCAGAAAGGAGCTTTTGGTGGGACACTGTGTCAAACTGATTTGGAATGGTCAAGGAAAAGTGAACAAGGTTACCCTCATTTCTACATTGATTTACTATGGTGGTGAAGTTGAGGAGGGCAGTAGTAGTGCTGTGGTTGGGCCTGAAACTGTGCTGGGTGTTACTTCATAAACTGAAATTGAAAACAATTCTCAAGGATTTTTGAAAGGGGTGATAAGAGCAATAAGTCTATAATTTGTTAACTCTGTTTAAGTACCTCTTTTATGAAGGAGTATAACAATGGACTTTTCCAGATGGATGTGACAGTCTTAGTTATTCACCAGCTGATTAGAATGGAAACAGGGAAGGCTACTGCTTCTACACCTGTTTTGAGGAACTCAGTGAGGTTATCAGCAGCTTAGGTAGTAGCTTTTAATTTGACTTGCATTTTTTTTAAGGCTGATGTTAGGATGGGCTGAAAATTAAAAGACAGTGTGTTACTTTGGAGAATAGATGGGAGCTGGAGGGGTGAAGTGAGGTGGTCATTGATTAGTGATACAACTGACTGGAAAAAATAAGTGTCGACCTGAGTGGCAATGGACTCTGTTGTTTAAGGTAGAAGGACAGGGTGCAGTGGTATGGCCAGGGTATAAAAGTTTGTTTAGAGAGGACCACAAAAGCTGGGAGTTGTTTTGGTGCTTTTGTTGGAGATTACTGTAGTATGACTTCTTGTCAAATTTAATAAGGATCTTGGTACAGTTTCTGAGACATCTGAAATTTTGGTACGTATGTCGAATTTTACTTTTATACCATTCTTTCTATGCTTTATCTCTTTGAAGCATGAGCTGTTTGGTCTCGTCAGTCATGGTGCTGTGTTAATTTTTAGCATTCTTGCCCTAACTGGTGCTAAATCATTTAGTATTTTCAGGAAGGTAAATTTATGTGAGTAACTGCTTCATCTAAAGGCAATACTCTTAATCCATTCCAGCCATAGTGGGACAGGGCTGTAATAAATGTGTCTTTATCAAATTTGGCTAAACTGCATACTTGTTTATACATAATTTGTCTGGTAAGCAACATCAGGATTTTATATTATGGGATTTGTTTGACAATATCCAGTCCAGTGCGGACAGCCTGTTGATTCTGGTGGTGGAGCTTATTAGTTGGGTGAAGCCAAATAGGTGAATACAGTCCTTGGGGTTGCTGCTGTTTATGGATTACCAGTCTATAGTTAGGTCAAACAAGATGAAAGTTTCCTGTAGGATGTCTGATATCCAGTGTCGCATATTTTCAGCTGTGGTAATAATGTTGTCTGGTGGGATGTATACCGCTGATACATACAGATTTCTTTTGGTTGATTTTGAGGTATTCAATCAGAAGTTCAGCATTATTAAATTTTGGCAAATTTAGATGGGCTGGAGTTATTTCTAAGTTGTTTTTACTAATACCTGCAATACCACACATGCTCTTTTTAAGTTTTCTGTCCATTCTGAGTATGTTGAAACCTGGGGGGAATAATATAATTATCAGTTATTTCTCTTTTTAGTCAATTTTTATTGGTGATTAGAATGTCTGGGGAGTAAAAAAAAAATCTAGACATGGATAGAGATCATGAATTTTGTTGCAGATACATCTGAGGTTAATGTTGAGAAAAATAAGGTTAGATTCATCACCTGATGGGAAAACTGTGATGGCAGCATTAGAAAGTAATGGCTTGACAATGGTGGGTAGTTGATGTGTGGGTCCAGGGTTAGGGTGAATATTTCCACTAAGTATCAATATGGAGGTGGGATGAGTAGAGGCATGCAGCCATATGTATTTGTATCGGATTTTCAGTATTACTGAGAAAGTGCTATTCTTAACTTTAAAATATCTATGAGAAAACAGATATGAGAATGTACAGAGAGGAGAGACAGACAGGGAAAGAAAGAGGGTTATGTGATGTAATGTATGTGTGTTTGTGAAGGACTTGGGATATGACAAGGGAATATTATGATAGTGAGATGAGTTTGTGTAGTGAGAATACAAAACAGCAGCAACTGCCTTAACTGCCACTGTGAGCTGAAATGGGGAGAGTTTAGATGGTGGGTAGAAGTAGAGATTTGCTAAGATGATGCAAAAGTGTGGTATATTAATGAAAGAGTGTTATGAGAAATGGAGAGAAAGTTGTGCAGTAAAAGGTGGGGAGATGTTTGCAGGGTGATAGTTATGTTACTGAAGATTAGTTAGATTGTGTTCAGAAAGCTGTGTGGTATGAGTTTGTTGGCAGAGGAAGGTGAAGAAGTGAGTACTGTACAGATGGGGGAGGAGACAAAAAAATATTTACTGATGAGAAGGATAGTAGTCCAAAGTAGTAGATATAAGTAGTTACATGAGTATGTGGAAAAAAGTGCTTTTGTAGTATTGGTAAGTGTGTGTGTGTGTGTGTGTGTGTGTGTGTGTGTGTGTGTGTGTGTGTGTGTGTGTGTGTGTGTGTGTGTGTGTAAGTAAATTGACAGACGAATGAAATTGAAAGAGGGTATTATAATGTTTGGGTCTTTAAGGGGTGGGTAATATTTGCTAAATTATTGGGTGCTGGCTGGGGAATTGCGGGTGGGAGGGGAACAACGTGGGCAGAGATGAACAATCACAGTAGCAGGAGGCAACCGTTCTATGCAAGCAACTTTAGCACAAGTAATGGTAAACAGACCCACTTAAAATTATGTACATTGCTAATTATGGTGTAAAAATGCTTAGTTATTAGTTGAGGGCATGCAAACCCATTCCTAGCCTAAATTAAATCGGCTAACAACAGATAACCGTGTGTGTGTGTGTGTGTGTGTGTGTGTGTGTGTGTGTGTGTGTGTGTGTGTGTGTGTGTGTGTGTGTGTGTGTGTGTGTGTGTGGCCACAGTGTTTCCTTAGCCTGAACTGATGCAGTTGCTTTTACAATCAATTAACTGGAAAGAAGATGCAAGCCTTGCTAACAAGTAATTTAACTGGGATTGCAAGCTCAGTTAGCAATTAATAACAATATATACAGCAGAGTTAACTTGTATTTTCTACATTACATGCCTTTTAAGTTGAAAAGGAAAACAGAAAGTTTTAGTCAGAGGGTTCAGTAGTTTATGTACAATGCATGCCTCGTTTACTGTAAAAGTAATACCCAAACTGTAGCTTGAAGTTACTGGTCATGAGGGAAAGACACAAGTGACTCCCACAGAAATGAAGAGATTAGATTATTATCCTACTTCAGTATGGCAAATTTCACTTATACTATTACCCCCATCATAATTTTACTTCTCATCACCACCTATATCCTAACAATATATGAAAACCAAACTCTTATAGGCATTCCTTTCCCTAAGTGCCACACCAACTCCCAATTTAATCTCCATGACAGTTATATAACACCCTCAATCTACCAGGCCAAAAATATATTCCCCAAAATAGTCCACCCGACACTTCAACACCCTAAAATCCCACATAACAAAACTAATCTCAAAATACTATTTAAACTACAAAGACTTTTAGTTTACTTGAAAAACTGTATGAATATCGATGGAGATATTCACCCAAACCCAGGTCCCACCACTATGCCAATCTCTAATACCTATAATTTAACCCGAAAACCTACTGACTCCTTCTAATATTACACCTGAACCTAAGAAGCATTAACAACAAAATTCACAACCTTCACGCCATCATAGCTAGTCATTTCCCTGACATCATGTGTCTAACGAAACATGGCTAAAACCCTCTACTAAGAATGAAGAGATCCTCCCACCCGGTACAATATTCTCAGGGCTGATCGTACAAAGAAAAAAGGTGGAGGAATAGCTATTATGTTTAAAAATAAACTAAACATCCTTAAGAACCAAGTACAACCTCCTATGATCTCAAACCTAGAAATTATAGCCCTACAGATCTGCCTAAACACTCAAAAACGCATCAACCTTATTGTAACCTATATCCCGCCAGGGAAGAACACAGAAAACCTGGAGCAATCCCTGAGCTGGCTAGCCATCAACTACCCACAAGAAACCATAGTTCTTGGAGACGTCAACATTGACTGGTCTCTCTATTCTACCCATATAACTCCACAACCTATTAAACTATATGGTTTCTCCCAAAATATCCTATCCCCAACCAGAATAGGCAACTCACTTCGAAAAGAAAGTATAATTGTCTGGATCCTTACTAATAGAGACTCTAATAACTACACCACTGGCACCCTTCCTGTGACCTCAGCGATCACCTAATAACTTATATCATTAAACATAAATGCCCAACTTCTAACACCCCCCTATATAGATTAATCAGAAACAAAAAAAAATTCGTCCCTCAATTATTTCTTGCTGACCTGAAATTCTGCAACTGGACCATATTAAAGACTCTTCCACTAGAAGAGAGTGTGTCCCACTTCAATGACACGTTCCTTAAGATACTTGACTCACATGCTCCACATAGACAAATTAGAACCAAAACTCGTGATAGCACCTTGGCTCACTACTGATACTAAATCCAAAATCAAACTGCGACCAAGCCTGGGAAAAATGGAGAGCCACAAAACCCCCAAGACCGTTGTAAATTTCAACAACTAAGAAATGCCACGAAAACTGCCATAACCCAAGACAAAAACAATACTTCTGCAGCCTCCAGCAAAACACCAGAACAACCCAAAGAAATTCTGGGCAGGTTTTAACAACCTTCTGCACCCAGGCAAAACTTCCACCCCAACCCCTGAGAAACTCTTAGAGAAGTCCAAGAAGAAGTAGCCAACACCTTTAACTCCTTCTTCACTGAGACTATCCAAGCCTTAGCCAGTCACCTTACCTCCACTTCCCCACCTGCTGCTAAACTGCGACGTGACAACCCTACCCCTTTAATTTAAAGCCAGTCTCTTCCTCCTATGTACGCTCCTCCTAAAAACTCAAACTAACTACCCTAGCGGTTGACCACCTTCCCAAGGAATTCTTACAAATTGCATCTGATGAAATAGCCTACCCCATATCAATCCTAATAAACAGATCTATAACTGAGATGAACATTCCCTCAATCTGGAAGACTTCCTATATCATTCCACTTCACAAAGGAGGTACCTCCTGGAAATGTCAAATTATAGACCAATAGCCATCCTGTCCCCATAGCGAAAATCATGGAAAGATGCATCCACAAACAACTTCTTCACTATCTGACCTCTAATAATCTCTTGTCCAATGCCCAGCATGGTTTTTCCGCACCATAGTACAACTACTGCCCTCCTTTCCTTTATTGACTCAATCAACAACAATCGCAATAACAAACTCATATCATCTGCCCTCTTTCTGGACCTATCAAAAGCATTTGATATGGTCAATCATCAATTCCTTCTCAACATCCTTGAAACCCTACGTCTGGACACTCCAGCACTAAACTGGTTCAATTCCTACCTCACTGGTAGGCAACAAGCTGTCCTATGGCAAAACAGAATATCGGGACTGCTCCCGAATACCACAGCGTTCCTCAGGGCTCAATACTGGGCCCACTTCTGTTTTACATCTTCATAAATGACCTTCAATCAATCATCCCTAAATCCACCTGTATACAATACGCCGACGACTCCACCTTAATCTGCTCCGTCTCCCTCTCGAATCTCCAAATGACCACACAACATTGTTTTGCACTAGTTGAAAAATGGTTCACTGACTTAAAACTTCTACTTAACCCATCTAAAACCAAACTATTACTTTTCTTCCCCAACGTCTTCTCACCTCTAGGTAAAGAACTCCCAAACACTAACAACACAACCTTTCATATTAAATCCACTAATGGGACCCTCATAACCCCTGTCACCAGTACCAAACTGCTAGGTGTCACTATTGATCATAAGCTCAAATTTGACATACACATTACCCAAACAGTAAAGTCTGTTAAAAAACTAGGATCTATGTACAGAATTAAAAACTTCCTAACTCCCACTACCAAATTAACTATTGCTCGTACCCATCTCCTCTCTTCCCTCCTCTATGCTTCCCCGATCCTCTCTTTTCTCAATAAACGTGAACTTAACATGCTCTCTCTTGCCTATAACCACATTGCCAGATTTATTACAGGTTCCCCTTATCGAACCCATCATTGCCTTAATCTGCGAAGACTTGGCTGGTTGGAACTGCCAAATCTCCTCAAACTTAGCCAACTCTCCGCAGCTTATAAAATTATCAACCATCCTGATAGAACTCCCTCACTGTGCAAAATTCTAACTCCATATACTAACCTCAATAGTCTCTCTTATCATCAAACAGCATCCAGATCCTAACCATTAAAGCAAAAAACTCAGGTGGGGATGCCCTTTATGCAAATTCCATTGGCAAGCAGTGGAACTCCCTGCCAAACAACCTTAGACTTACTTCTTCGCTCTATCATTTCAAAGCTAACCTTAAAGAATATCTCTCCACACAATGGACATGCCCATGTCGAGAACCTGACTAACTACATATCTCTTTACTTCTAGGTCCACTTCCCTAGCCCATTTCCCTAATTGCAGATCTCTAAAATTTAATTTCCTTTTAGTAATAAGGAAAATCTCTGATTTCAGTCTATTTTTCAGTATCTTTAACGAAATCAATGTTCTGTGTATAATTTCCTGTCTGTCCTTTAGTCTTATATAACATCTATGTAAATTTTCATTCCTGCATATGTAAGCTGTATTCTCTTGTTGTAACAATACTTTGAATCTTGCAATTTAAATATGTACTTCTATTGTGTATTGGAGCTTTTCTCCTCGGGCCTCTACTGAAAACGGATATGTATCCAGTTAGACCAGCCCGGTTAACAAATGTAAAATAAATAAAAAAAATAAAATCTGGGTTCTGGTATCCAAAAAAAAGTCAGCATGCCCTTCTCCTTCTGAAGAAGTCCTCCACCGAACTGAACTAGAGTTGCAAAGTGGCTCTACAAACACTGTCAGGCTCCCAAACAGAAACTCCCCTTCTACTTGGTAGTCACTCTATCACCCCTTATAACATATTTTTAAGTTAACTGTGTCACTCTGTAGCACTATCCACATGTTCATAAAAATTACTAGCTAAAGCAACTGCTAATTAATCTCCTAGCTCAAAGTATTTCTTTCCTTGGGAATAATGTCCACTCCCTCTAAAATGTATCTTCCTTTCTTCTTTAATTTCTGAACACTTGCTTCTGAGTAGAATGCCTGGATAACCTTCACCAGCTTCACTGTGTATTCCTCTTAAAGCAAAGTCCTTTGCTTATAAGCTCCTGCCTTGCTCACACTGTGTTACTGTCAGCAACTTTAATGTCCTGCTAATATCTCTAATCAGAAACAGAAAAAAGTTATGTCTTACCATAACATTCCATCTGTGTTGTCAATCTTCACTTATCCTTGACTGTGAGTTCAGTTCCGTACCTCGGAAATGACTCGTCCGTTATTCCAGCTTGTGCCTTCCAAAAACTCCCAAGCTTAGCTTTACCCACAATGATCCTCTTGAAATTACCTCAGACTGAGTTTGCATAAGACAGTGACAGACAGGAAATAACAGATCAGAGACCATATCTGTATTCAAAAAAGATTAATCCAATCTGTTGGGACAGATCTATTCCACCAAGAAACCCAAAAGGCAGGAGGAAGGAGGGTGGGGATGTCAAGGATAACTGAAGATTGACAACACAGATGGAACTTTATGGTAAGCCATAACTTTTTCATCTGATGTTGTCAATCTTTACTTTATCCTTGACTGTGGGACAGAGTCCCCAGCTACCTAAATCTTGGGACGTCTCAAGAAAGAATATTCCTGAGCACCATCAAACCAAATGATCCTCATCCCTTACAGATCAGATCCAGCTTGTAAGGTATGTAGGGATGCCCAAACAGCAGCTGCACAGATCTAGCCTACAGAGGCTCTGGAATGGCAAACTGCAGAGGTGGCTACTGCTCTTATAGAATGTGCCTTTACTGAGCCTGGTAGTTGTACTTTCCTTTTTCTATAAATGAAGATTATACAATCCTTAAGCCATTTAGCCAGAGTAACTTTAGAAACTGGTTTGCCCAAAGTAGGTGAAGAAAAAGAAATGAACTGGTCAGATCTTCTGAATTCTTTTGTTCTAGGAGGGTAAAAACGTAATTGTCTATGGACATCTAAGTAAATGTAGACAATATTTACCTCTGTTTGAAAAATTGGGAAAAAATATGGGAAGTTGTATCGTCTGGTTGAGATTTGTCTCGGAAACTACTTTTGGTAGAAAGGATGGATTAGTTCACAAGGACACTTTGTCTTTGTGGAAGGTTAAGTAAGGATACTTGCAAGATGAGGCTTGTGATTGTGAAACTCTCCTGGCAGAAGTAACTGCAATCAAGAATAAAGTCTTCAAAGATAAATTCTTCAAATCGCACTTTGCAGCTGGCTCGAATGGGGAATGTATAATGGACTGTAGCACCAGATTCAAGTCCCAAGGTGTAGAAGGATCCTTGTATGGAGGTCTTAGCATTAAAGTTCCTTTCAGAAAGGCTTTACACACTTTGTGGGACATTAGAACTGCATCACTTAGGCCACTATGAAAGTTGGAAATAGCAGCTAGATGTACTTGTATCATGGAGGAAGACACTCCTGAATCAAAAAGTGATGGTAGGAATTCTAAAACTTTATCAACTGTTGCAGAATATGGATCAACATTACTCTCTGAAGCCCATTTTGAGAATTTATGCCACTTATTGTTGTACAATCTTCTAGTCGAAGGTTTGTGGGAGACTAGAATAATATCTTGAACTTGGGCAATGAGAATAGTATGCTTGGCAATCATGGGAACTGGAGGAGCCATGCAGTGAACTTGAGATTCTGTAGATTGGGATGAACAAACCCCTCTGGATGGGACAATAGGTCTGGAGCTGAATCCAGGATCCAGGGATTCTGAAGTAGGTGAGGCCAAGGAAAGGGGGAACCAAATCTGTCGAGGCCAGAATGGAGCAATGAGAATTATCTTGTTCTTCCACCTGCTGGCTTTCTTCACAAAGTGGAAAATGAGAGGAATTGGGGGAAATGCATATAGAAGACCGGGGGGCCCAATTGTGAAGGAGAGCATCTCTCAATGACTTTCCTGTCAGGGAAAATAGGGCAAAATAGTTGCTGCACTTAATCCGAGGAATGCAAAAAAATCCCAGCAGGGCTGGCCCCACAGATCTAAAATCCTCTCCATCACCAAAGGATTGACAGACCACTCATGAGGCATTAGAATACTCCTGCTCCATTTGTCTGTAATCACGATGGAGCTCACAGGAATGTGTGTTACAGTTAGAAACCAGTCAGATGAAATTGCCTATTGCCATACCCTGAGTGCTTCTCGACAAAGAGGGTAAGATCTGGTTTCTCCCAGTTTGTTGATATACCAGACCACTGACATGTTGTCGGTTTGGATCGCAATCGTTCCTGAGGGGAGAATATCTTGGAATCCTTGCAACACCAAAAGCACTGCGCTCATCTCTAGAGCACTGATTGGCTTCTAATTGGTACCAAGTGACATGGATTGTCTTTCCCAGATGACCTGTCCTACCCTATCCGGGATGTATCCATGGTCACTACGGCTTGGAGTTAAGGAGGGACAAATGGACAGCCAGACAAAATTTCATTGGAACGAAGCCACCAACTCAGGTCTTTCTTGCATAAATTGGTGATCAATATCTGATGGGACATCAGTTGATTCAGTAATGACCATTGTGACACCAGGAGCCATTGCAGGATTAACATGTGAAATCTCGCAAGGGGAACTAAAGTGATGGTGGCTGCCACTGATCCTAGAGTCTGGAACAACAGTCTTGCAGTCACTGTTCTGCTGCAAATAATCTGACTGACTTGCAATTTTATTCTCTGAAGTCTTTCTTGGGGAAGAGACACAATACAGGTGCTTGTGTCTAACACCACTCCTATGAACTAAGTGCTGTGTTGGCTCTAGATGGGATTTTTCATAGTTTACAGAGATCTCCATAGAGAAGCAAGTTTTAAGAATGTAGTTCCTTGCCGCAACAGTAGATACCTGGTGGATGTGATAATAAGCCAGTTGTCTAGGTAAGGAAACAGAATCCTTGTGGTCTGAAGTGAGCTGCTACCACTGCCATGCATTTGGTGAACACCCTGGGGGCTGTGGTGAGACCAAAGGGTAGGTAGGGCTCCAAACTGGTAATGTCTGGCACCCAGCCAGAAGTACAGGAATCTTCTGGAGAGCTTGTTCATTTTAATGTCATAATGCACATCCTGAAGATCTACTGAGCACATCCAATCGTCTTTTCACAGAAGTACAGACTGAACCCTGATCATCCGGAATATGGTTTGTTGAACTGACTTGTTCAACACATTGAGATGCAAAATCAGTCTCTAGTCTCCGTTTTTTTTGTTTGGCAGTAAGAATCTTGAGTAAACTCTGGATCCTATCTGGTCTGGTGACACTGCTTGGATGACTCCTTTGTCAAGCAGTTTTTGAATTTCTAGGACTGCTGCATTCCTGAGACTGGGTGGAACATCTGGGATTCATTTTGGTTGTTTGGATTTTTTTGAAAATGGGATATTGTAATCTCTAGTTATAATCCTCTGCACGCAATTGTCCATTCTTATATTTAGCCAGGCAGATAGATGCAACGATAATCATCCCCCGACTGACTCCAGAGGACAGCAATCAGGCTTCCACATTCAGGAGCACTGATAGGGGTTACCAGGAAATGAATCACTGGAACCATGATTTTGCAGGCCACCTCTGCCTCGTGCACGGTGCCTTCCATTATAACTCCCCCCCTGCCCCGGGGGGGGGGGTCATTACCACGCGAGTTCTGTAAAGGCCCTTGGGACTTTTTGAACCATAGCTTCCCACTTCTCTGGTTCCTGCAATTAAGCCATTGAGGACTGGAAAGCATACTCCCATGCAGAAAAGGTCTTTCCATCCTTCTCACATCTGGCAAGGGTCTCTATCTTTGGGACCAAAAAAAAAGAAGTTATGTCTTACCATAACGTTCCATCTGTATTGTTGATCCTCATTCAGTCATTACATGTGGGTATCGATCTTCCAAGCTCGTGCCAGCTACAAACTCTCGAGTTAAAAACTCTTACCCAGAATCCCCCTCACCCTGTTACCTCAGACTGAGTTTGCAAGTCAAAAGAAGGTAGAGGCTACCTCTGGTCAAATGACCTAACAGAACCGGATGGTGAGATCCACTAGAAGCCACAGGAGGGAGGGTCGTAATGACTGAACGAGGATCAACAATACAGATGGAACATTATGGTAAGACATAACTTCTTTATCCGATATTAATCCTCGCTCAGTCCTTACATGCGGGACAGAGACCCCAGCTACCTTTATTCCTGGGAGGTTCTCATGGAAGGATATTCTGGAGCACCATAGAACCAAAAGATGCTCTTTCCCTGGAGGCTAAATCCAATTTGTAATGATTGATAAAGGTATGAGGAGTTAACCAAGTTGCAGCTGCACAAATGTCATGTAAAGAGGCTCTGGCATGGGATGCAGCAGAAGTTGTCACCGACCTTGTAGAATGAGCCTTTATGGTAGTAGGTAATGGAATATTATATTTTCTATAAATGAAGGTTACGCAGTCTTTTAACCATTTAGTCAATGTGGCCTTAGCAACAGCACATCCTAATCTAGGTCCAGAACAGGCCAAAAATAACTGGTCTTGTTTATGAGAAGCCTTAGCCCTGTTCAAGTAGAAGCAAATTTGCCTGTGAATATCTAGGGTATGTAGGCAATACTCTCCTCGGTTTGCATGATTGGGGAAGAAAACTGGCAATTCAATGGTTTTATTAATGGACATTTCAGAGATCACTTTTGGCAGAAAGAAAGGATTAGTTCTCAATGACACTATCTCTATGAAAAATCAAATATGGTCTCTTGATGCATAAGGCTTGAAGCTCAGAGATACGTCTGGCAGAAGTAATGGCGTCCAAAAACAAGGTTTTCCAGGATACATATTTGAGGTCGCAAAAAGAAGCTGGCTCGAAAGGTGGCATTGTCAAAGCTTGAAGGACTAACGACAGGTCCCATGGTTGAGTCGGTTCTCTAAAAGGGGGTCTTAGATGATTCACGCCTTTTATGAAAGTCTTGCATAATTTGTGTGACATAAGAGAAGAGACTTGGACACCATCATGAAAATTAGATATTGCAGCCAAATGAACTCTAATGGTAAAGGCAGATAGACCAGACTGAAACAGGGTAGACAGATATTCCAGTACTATCGACACTGGTGCTGAAAAAGGATTTACTTTTTTTTCTTTCAGCCAAAAAGTAAATCTTTTCCACTTGCTAAGCTATGTAATTCTGGCTGAAGACTTATGAGATGCAATAAGAATGTCACATACTGGCAAAGAAAGATAATTCTGCCTGGCAATCAAAGGAATTAGAGGAGCCAAGCTGTGAGCTTCAGGCTGTTCAAGTTGGGGTGAATCAGATTCTGCGGATGGGAGATCAACCCCGGGGTTGGATGGAGAATCCATGGTTGATCTAGCAGGTGAGGCCAAAGGAAGGGAAACCAAATCTGACTAGACCAATATGGTGCTATGAGGATTACTTTGCTCTTCAACCAGTGGGCTTGCTTCAGAAACTGGGGAATGAGGGGGAGAGGTGGAAATGCATAAAGCAGACCCAAGGGCCAATCGTGGACTAGAGTGTCCCTGGGTGACTGTCCCGGAGGGGGAATCTGGGTGAAATAGTTGCTGCACTTGTAGTTGGTCAGGGACAAAAGAGGTCGCAGCAAGGAAGACCCCAGTGGTTGAAAATCTCCACTGCTATCAAGGGATTCAGGGGCCACTCGTGAGGTTGTAGAATACACCTGCTGAGTCTGTCTGCTATCACTTTGGAACTCCCGGGAATGTGCGTTGCTAAAAGAAAGCGGTTGGTAGCCATCACCCATTGCCATATCCTCATGGCCTCTTGACAGAGTGGGTAAGATTTGGTTCCACCTTGTTTGTTTATGTACCAGACCACCACCATGTTGTCTGATTGTATCGCAATAGCCCCAGATGGCAGCAGGGGATGGAATGCTTGCAACGCCAGAAGCACCGCCCTCAGCTCTAGAATATTTATAAGCAGATGGGCCTCCATTTCGGACCAAGTACCTTGAACTGTCAGTCCCTGAAATAGGCCCCCCCACCCCATCAGGGAGGCATCCGTGGTCACTGTAGCCTTGGGCTGCTGGGGAGAGAAGGGGCGAGACCCATTGTGACGGATTGTGCGCCATCCACCAATTTAGATCTTATTTGCACCTGTGAGTTACCCGAATCTTGGCTGAAAGAGGGTACTGAAAGGGATACCATTGGGTGAGCAGTAGCCATTGTAGAAGCCTCATGTGAAACCTGGCCAGGGGGACAATCGTAATGGAGGCTGCCATGGAACCCAACAACTGGAGAACAGAATGAGCTATGGATTTCTCTCTTGAAAGGATTGGAATCAGTTGCTGCTTTATCCTTAGAATTCTGTGCTCTGGAATGGATGTTCTGCAATTCTTTGTATTCAAGATGACCCCTATGAATTCTGAGGACTGAGATGGGGTGAGATTGGATTTTTGCCAGTTTATTGTTATGCCTAGCCTTTCAGCAGTGAGGAGAGAGTATGCCAGGGCTTCTTCCAATAGATGTCTGGTGGGGGCGGGGATGAGCCAGTCATCTAGGTATGGAAACACCTGGAATCCTTGTAGTCGCAAGTGAGCTGGGACGACTGCCATGCACTTTGTGAACACTCTGGGGGCTGTAGAGAGTCCAAAGTGCAGTACTCTGAACTGGTAATGACTGGCTCCCGCACAGAAGTGAAGGAATCTTCTTGATGGTCTGTCCACTTTTATGTGGTGGTATGCATCTTGAAGATCTATCAAGCACATCCAATTGTCTTTTTCCAAAAGCAGAAGGACAGACTGTATTGTGACCATCCAGAATTTCTGTACTTTTACAAACTTGTTCAATACACTGAGATCCAAAATTGGTCTCCAGTTCCCGGTTTTCTTTGGCACCAAAAATAGTCTTGAGTAGAATCCGGATCCTATCTGGTCTGGAGGGACTATTTGGATGACTCTTTTTCTTAGCAGCTTTAAAATCTCTAACGCTGCCTCTTCCCTATGACTGGGTGGAACGTCGGGTAAGCTTGTTAGGGGAGCGGGACAAAGGTCGAAGGGGATATGATAACCTCTGGTTATTATCCTTTGTACTGAAGAATCGGTGGTAATGGTTATCCAGGCAGAAGGGTACAAAGATAAACGACCCCCAACCACTTCCAGAGGAAAGTAGTTGGGCCGCTCTTCAGGAGCGCTGGTAGGATTGGCTGGGGAAAGAATCCCTGGAACCCTGGTTATGCAGACCCCCTCTACCCCGAAAGGGGCATCTTCCCTGAGAGTTTCCCCCTCTGCATCTAGAGGAGAACTCGGCCTGTGTATCACGGAAATAACCTTGAGACTTTGTGTGTCATATCTTCCCACTCTTCTGGTTTCTGGAGAAAGCCCATTGAGGGGAAGAATAACGGACACCCACAGCAGAAAGGGTCTTATCGTCCTGTTCACATCTGGCCAGTGTGCTTTTAACCCTGGGTCCGAACGACGAGGCTTCGATGGGAGCATTGAGAAAGGAAGCCTTGAAGGGTTCCGTGAAATTACACAAGCGCATCCAGGCATGTCGTCTCAGAACAATGCCTGAGCCCGCAGCTCTAACTGCTCCTTCTGATGCGTGAGATATCAGGCGCATGGAGGAGTTAGATATCGATTCGGTGGTGGCTAGCTGAGAGGCCACTTTTCACGGACCTCATCAGACACAGCTCCAGCAAAAGTTTCAGAGAGCTCAGAAATTAAGTCTCTTTGAAGCCTGGTAAAATGTGCCATATAGTTCAGGGACTTGACTGCAAAGGTTGCTGATGCAAAAGTATGCTTCCCTATTCTGTCCAGAGCCCAGGACTCTTTGTTGGGCGGATGGACAGTCTGGCTTTATTCGTCCGCCAGGTCCTTTTTAGTTGTGGCCGCCACCACCAATGCATCTACAGGAAGACCTTCGGACCAATGGGGATCACTAGCAGGAGAAGATAAAATTTGATCTGGCCTCTGAGGAATGGCCTCAACGGTGTCAGGAGCCTTCCACGCATGCTGCACGAGCCGGACAAGTTCGTTGGCAGGTGGAGTAACCCAGGAGGTAGGGGGCCGGGCAGGAAAGGCCTGCAGGAACACACACTCTTCAGAGGTCAGGTTAGAGGGTTGCCAGTCACCTCTCTGTTTAAGGATTTCAAGGATATCACCAAAGGATACCTCAGACAGTGATCGAGGGGACCCTTCCCCATCATCAAAGTCTGTGTCTTCAGTAAGGAACTCCTCTGTGGAGACCATGTGCTTCCTCTTGCATGAGCACTTTTGATGACCTTCCTCAGAGGGAGAAGCTGGGGAAGACCGCTCAAAAGGGGTCTCCTGTGGAAGCATGCCCTGAGGCCCTTGTGCCCAGTGTCTGCTAGGAGCGGCTTGTGTACATTGCGGTCCAGAGGAGGGCAGGGAGAGTGATAGCACAGGATCGCCCACAGACACCAGAGCCTTCTCCATAAACTGCAAGGCCGGTCCACCTGAAGAGGGATGGGGACCCAGGATAGGGGTCACCCCTCACCTAAGTGGCTCAACCTGCCGAAACGCCAAAGTACGTACGACACAGCTGACATCCTGAGCCATGACAAGACTCTCCTGCCACAAAGGCAACTGCGGCTCCTTAGTGAGGTCCATAAAAGGAACTGTAGTGGGGGAAGACTGTGCTATATCAAGGGGCTTCAAAGGCAATGAAGGAGGAGAATAAGTAGGGGTCTTTGGTAAAGGGTGATCACCTCCCGAAGAAGGATAGGTCCTGGGGGACGGGATACCTCTGGCCAAAAGCACTTAGTCCACAAGATGCAACACATCATGTTCAGAGAGGATTCTAGCGGATTTCATGGACATGGATGAGGGAGAGTCAGGTCTATCCAAGAATGGAGCAAACTCGGTGCCCACCATGGAGGTGGTCTGCACTGAGAACAATGGAGCTGTAATGGACTCAACTACTGGTGTCTGCACCGAGGAAATCATCGGTGCCGAAGGCATGGTCTGCACCGATGATGAGGTCGGTACCGAAGTGGTTGTCGGTGCTAAAGCCTGAGCCGAAAACATCGGTGATGAAAACTGAATGGTCGGTACCAAGAGGGTAGTCGGTGCTGGGTAAGTTGTCGGAGCTGAAAGGAAAAATGGCATTGAAACATCGATTGACGTCATAATAGTCTGCATCGACTGAACAGTCATTCCCGGTAAGGGAGTCTGAACCGAGGAGCTCCTCGGTACCGATGCGGTATGGGGCACACTAGTCGGTGCTGAGGTCGCAGATGGCGCTGATGGCCTTGGTGCCGAAGGTCTAGGCAACGAAAGCGCTGGAGCCAAAGAAGTCAAATCTGAACTGGAAAGCTAAGCATTCTTGGGTCTCGATTCCTGAGGATCCCCAGCTAGGGACGAAGGAAGAGACTTGGCCTTTTTATGTTCATCACTCTTTTTCTTATGGGATCTTGGAGGGGTTGAAGCCTCCGTCCCAGAAATAGCCTCTGAAAAAGGAGATTTAAGTAGCCCCTTCAATATTAATTTTTCCTCTCAATTAACATCCTGTTAGACAAATTCTTACAAGTCCCGCAAGGCGGGTCAACTGTTAAATGAGGCACACTCAAGCAATAAACACACAGGGAATGCGCATCTGAAGTAGGTAATTTATGTCCGCAATCTAAACCTCTTTTAAACCCTGGGCTACCTTTTTTATCTGTCATGTTTGTTAAGGAAAGAAAGGAAAAACAGAAATATACCAACAATAGTACAAGAAATACCCGAAGGGAAGAAGGAAAAGGGGTTTACCAACAATGGTAAAAAAATAATTACCTCACGGTAAAAAGAGAAGTAAAGGAGTTGAAAAGGATTCGAAAAAGGGTAGTCACTAAATGCGATAAGGCAAGAGAACTATCTAATAACTTTTTTGTGAAAAAAAGTTGTCTTAGAACTTAGTAAAAAGAAAAATACTGTACTTAGCTCGAGAAGAAACTTGACACGACTGAATGGCGATGCGGCACACGAAATCTGGGTAACAGGGAGAGGGGAATTCTGGGCAAGAGTTTTTAGCTCGAGAGTTTGTAGCTGGTGCGAGCTTGGAAGATGGCCGGCTCGGTTCCGAGGTTGGAACCGATACCCACATGTAAGGACTGAACGAGGATCAACAATATCAGATGGGATGTTCCATCAAAAAGGGGATTGATAAAAGACGACTTAAATGGCTCCGCAAACTCACATAAGTGCATCCAAGCATGTCTCCTCATGGCTATACTGGAACCCGCTGCTCTAGTCGTCCCTCCAGCTGCATGTGCAACGAGCCTCATGGATGACTTACATACTGATTCAAGGATTGCCAGCTGGGAAGCTACTTTATCCTGCACTCCCTCAGCTATGGCTCCTGTCAGAGTGTCTAGTATCTCCTTTATCAGGTCTCGTTGGAGTCTCATAAAATGTGCTATAAAGTTCAGGGACCTAAGTGCAAAGGTTGACGAAGTGTACAAGTGCTTCCAAATCTATTCATAGTCCTAGACTCCTTGTTAGATGGATGGATAGTAGAACTCTCATCTGCAAGTTCCTTTTTAGTGGCAGCTGCAACCACCATGACATCTACTGGGATTTCCTTTTGTCCAATGTTGATGATCCTCAGGAGCTGACAAAATGTGGTCTGGTCTCCTGGGGATTGGCTCAATAGAATCATGCATCTTCCAAGCCCACTGTGCAATCAA
This sequence comes from Protopterus annectens, assembly GCF_019279795.1. Lineage (NCBI taxonomy): Eukaryota > Metazoa > Chordata > Ceratodontiformes > Protopteridae > Protopterus > Protopterus annectens. The sequence continues at coordinate 1,401,909,869 of NC_056733.1, forward strand.
TTTAATTAGATCTGCAGAGGGTGGAGTGATCCAAGAGGTAGATGGTCGGTCCCGAAAAGCCTGCAGATATAGTGATTCCTCCGAGGAAGGCAGATGGGAAGTCCAGCCACTCCTCTCGGTTTCAGGATTTCAAAAATGTCTCCAAATGAGAAGTCTTCTGCGAGTGACCTTGGGGAACCTCCCCCTTCATGGAAATTTGTTTCTTCTGTGTAGGACTCCTCAGGGCAGTCCAAGTGGTTCCTCTTGCACTTTCTCTTCAGCAGTGCCTCTTCAGTGGGATGGGCTGGATAGGTATCTGAAGAGGACATAACTACCGCTTGTCGAATCCTGAGGATTCTGTGCCCGCTGTCCCAGGGCAGAGGCTGGAGATAGCTCTGGGAAAGGGGAAGGACTGGGATGTTTGCCCAACTAAGATGGTATCGACTGTGAGCCCACAGAGGACAAGGCCCTCTCCATGGCCTGGAAGGTTGGCCACCCCAATAGAGGAATGGGAGCCCAAAACTGAGATGGACTCCCTTGGAACTGTGATCCCACCCCGCAATGAGGAGGCTGCCACCAAAGCCGGAAACAAGCTTACATGTGCCGACTCCCCGAGAAGTATGGGTATGGACAGCTCTGACAACATCAGTGTGGATCCACACTCCCCAGAACTGGCAGCAAAGCTATGACTCTGAGAGGTCTCTAGATCCGACAGAACCGAACAGCTCAGGGCAATCACCAGTTCCAGAGATGAATATCTGATCAGCACTGGCACAGTTGAAACTAGGACTGCTGGAGCCGGGAACTCTGAAGGCTCAGTTGGAGTAGGAGGAGGAATAAAACCTGGTGAGGTAACTGATAAGGTTCCAGTGCTAGGAAACGATGAAGAAGCTAATCCCCTTGCCACCAGGAGCTAGTCCACCAGCCTCATAATATCAGACTCTATTAGGTTCTTGGTGGAATGGACCAGAGAGTCCGATGGGGTTCTGGTTGCAGGTCTTTCCAAGAAAGGACTTGGAGGTCGATCTAGGAAGGGGTCTACAGATGAGGAATACCTCGTTCAGGGCTTGTCTTTGAAAGAAAATTCTTTAGGTTCTGAAAAGTACAGTTTTGTACCTACCATAAATATAGATGTTCGAGTGTTCACCCTGCTGCAGTCATCACACTTGGGTTATCCTGCCATCAGGCGGTCCCGCAGTCGGCCCGAATTCCAAAGTCTTGGTCCAGCGTCGGTTGCTGTCGCTTCTTCCCTGACGTCAGTGCGCCAGGGGTATATAAGAGGCATCCGACGCCATTTTCTTCAGTTTTTCTTGCCCCAGATGTCAGGTGCCCCCCAACAGGAGGTCACTACATAGTATCAAAAAATAAAAGTGAAGCACAAACAAAGCATACTTCCAGCTATAAGCAAATACACCACAAAGGTTGTATCAGATTTAAAGGCATAGAAAGGTTTCAGCTAGATTAGAGGGGATGGAGGGAGGGTAACCTGGACTGCAGCAGTGTGAACACTCGAACATCTACATTTATGGTAGGTACAAAACTGTACTATGTTCATCGTGTTACCCTGCTGCAGTCATCACACTTGGGTAGAATCCCAAAGCTAAGGATGGGAGGTGGAATCAAACAGTGTTAGAAGAGGCTAGTAGGCCCTGCAAAACTGCAGTGGCGAAGCCAGCTCTAGTCTTAGAGTATAGTGGTAAGTGATAGTGTTTGGTGAAGGTGTTTACTGAACTCCAAGTTGCAGCTTCCAGAATATCCTTGGTTGGCACCCCCCTGAGGAAGGCTGTAGATGTAGCTGCTGACCTGGTGGAGTGGGGCCTTATGCTAGCAGGAACTGGTTTTCCATGATGGGTGTAGCAAAAACATATGCAATGTCCTATCCATTTTGAAATGGTCTGTTTTGAGATAGCCTTTCCTTGTGATGCTGTAGCATAGGATACAAAGAGCTGGTCAGATTTTCTGAAAGCCTTAGTTTTATCCAAGTAGTAACATAGTTGTCTGTGAATGTCCAAGGAGTGCAGGAGTCTTACACCTTTGTTCTGTGGATTTGGGAAAAAAGTGGGTAAATGGATGGTTTGATTTAGAGCCACACTGGTAACCACCTTTGGCATAAAGGAGGGGTTAGTTCATAGAGAGACTCTGTCTTGATGAAAAATGAGGAAAGGCTCCACTGCCATTAGTGTCTGTAGCTCTGAGACTCTTCTGGCTGAAGTAATTGCTAGCAGCAGGGCAGTTTTCCATGATATAAACTTTAAATCAGCTGAGAAAGCTGGCTCAAAAGGTGGAAGCATAAGCTTTTCCAGAACAAAATTGAGGTCCCAAGTTGGCGTTGGTGCTCTCCTGGGAGGCCTTATGTTTTTGGCCCCTCTGAGGTACTGCCTTAGGAGTGGATGTGAAAATAAGAGGATCCGTGTTGTAGTGAGCTGAAATAGCTGAGGCGTGGATTTTAATAGATGAAAAGGAAAGTCCTTTGTGTAACATCTCAGTCAAATATTGTAGAATCTGAGGTATGTCTGGCTCAAGGGGATTTTGACCTTTAGCTTGGTTCCAGGCGCAAAATCTTTTCCATTTGTCTGAGTAGGCTTTCCTGGTGCTGGGCCTCCTGGCCTCCAGAATGACATCCATAACAGCTTGTGAAAGAGGAGCTGGCTGGTTGTTTAGGTGATTTGCCATGCAGCCAGATTTAAGGTTTTGAGCTGTCTGTGTAGAATCTGACTGTCTTGCTGTGTGAGCAGATGAGGAATTTGTGGTAAAATCCATGGTGGGCTGTGGGCCATGTTCCTTAGTAGTGGGTACCAGTGCTGGCGTAGCCAGTCTGGGGCAATGAGTATCATTTGCGGTCTCTCCATTCTGACTTTCAGCAGCACCTTTGTTAGAAGGGGCAGTGGAGGGAAGGCATATACTGTCAACATTTTCCAACTGAAAGAGTGCGTCCACTTTCCAAGCTTGATGGTGGAATGTCCTTGTGCAAAAATTTGGTAGCTGAAAGTTTTGGGGGTTGGCAAACAGGTCTATGTCTGGGCGCCCCCATTTTTGAGTTATCATTGCAAATACTTCTGGATCCAGTTTCCACTCGTGGGGATCCATGATGTTCCTGCTTAGGTCATCTGCCAAAGTGTTCTTTCTTCCTGGCAGGAATTGTGCTTGTAATTGAACTTGGTAAGTCAGTGCTGTGTTCCACATGGTCATTGCTTGCCTGCATAGAGGGTAGGAGTGTGTACCCCCTTGCTTGTTTATGTACCACATTACTGTGGTATTGTCTGTCCTTATAATAAGTTGTCCTGGATGTAAGAGGTCCTTGAAGGCTGTCAGAGAATTCTGTACAGCTAGCATTTCTTTTTGCTTGATGTGCAGATATCTTTGATCTGCAGTCCATCTGCCTTGAACGCACTTTCCTGCCATGTGTGCCCCCCAGGCGTAGTTCGATGCATCTGTTGTCATAGTTTGCCTGGCTGGGGGTAAGGTGAAAGGCTGACCCTTGTTGAGGTGACATGCCTGTGACCACCATAGAAACTCTTGTTGAAGGCAGGGAATGAGAGGTATCATTGTTTCCAAGCTGTGGCTGTGTTGAGTCCATACACTTTTCAGGTACCATTGTAATTTCCTCATATGCAGTTTTGCAAATGGTATTAGTAGTATGCAAGATACCATGAATCCCAAGGCCTGCAGAATTTTTCTTGCAGGGAGTTGGGTTTTTGTTGCCATTATTCTGAAGTATTGAGTTAGCTGTAATTGCTTGTCTGGCGTGAGATAAGCCATCTGGGCCGTTGTATTCAAGCTGGCACCCAGGAATGTCATGTTCTGTGAGGGCACTAGTTTTGATTTCTTTTCATTTACTGTGTACCCTAGGCAACTTAGAAGGTGTTTGACAAACGCCAGATGTTGTAAGAGAATGTCCTTGCTTTCTGCTTGGATGAGGCAGTCATCCAGGTATGGGTATATTTGAATTCCTCTTTGTCTGCAGTATGCGATTACTGGTGCCAGGCATTTTGTGAAGACCCTGGGCGCAGTAGATAAGCCAAAGGGCAGTACAGAGAATTGGTAATGGGTTGAACCTGCAATGAAAGGGAGGTATCTTCTGCAATTTTGTCTGATAGGGACATGCAGGTATGCCTCCTTGAGGTCCAACTTTACTAGCCAAGCCTTCTTGCCCAACATGGGAAGAAGCTGCTGTAGTGTTAGCATCTTGAATTTGGGTACTTGCAAGTAGGTGTTTAGAACTGAAAGGTCCAGAATGGGTCTCCATGCATTGTCCTTTCTGGGGACTAGAAAGAGCCTTGAGTAAAATCCTTGGCCTTGCTCCTTTGTAGGTACCAGTTGAATGGCTCTCATGTCCATGAGAGCTGCAATTTGTTTTTGTGCCTCTGTCCATTGATTTTGTGGCAGGTTTGGCATTCCTTTAATCCTTGGCAAGGTGTGGAAATGGAATCTGTATCCTTGTGAGATAATGTCTAGGACCCATTTGTCCTTTGCGATGATGCGCCAGTTGTCTGCAAAAAGTGCTAATTTTCCTCCCAAGGGAGCTGCCAAGAGTTTTGCTTGGCAGTTTGAGGGTTAAGTCATTGTGTTTGTCTTCTAGTAGTTTGAGGCCTGTCTTCTCCTCCCTTCTGTGTTGCAGTGCCCCATTGGCGAGGTTTGTAAGGGATTTGTGCTTGACCTCTGCCCCTTGGGCATCTGTATTTACCACTCTGTGGTCTGTCAGAAGCTGGAAAGGACCAATTTTTTGTTGGCCAATTTCTGCTGAAGCGAGGGGGTTGTACCTGTAAGAAATCTTTGACTGTCTGCATAGACTTTGCCTTATCCTCCATTTTCTTTAAAACCTCTTCTGCTTTAACACCAAATAAGACATCCTGCTGTAAAGGTGCATCTAGTAATTTTGCTTTAACATGATCCAGCAGAGTCTGTTCCTTTAACCAAGCATGCCTACGTATGACAGACCCAGTAACAGCTGCTCTACAGGAAGCTTCCAAGGAATCAAATCCACATTGTAAAGTATGTTTGCTCACCTGTTCAGCTGCATGCAACAGATCCTGCATTTCCTTCAATTCAGACTGTTGAGAGTGTGTGCTCATCTTTTGTTTTAATTGAGACATTAGGAATTGCTGATAATTCAGCATGTGAAATTGACAATTTAATGCTCTCATAGCTAGAGTAGCTGAGGTGTAAATTTTCTTCCCCCACCTATCTAGTGCTCTGGAGTCCCTTCCAGAGGGCACAGGGTTTTTATGCCATAGAAGCCTTAGCCCCTTTGGGACCCTGGGAGATTGTTTCTGGGTCAGCAACAGGGCTTTTGTAAAGGATTTGTGTGAGTCAGGCACTCTATGATATCTGTCTGGTTTGGCTGGAGAAGGAGGCAGAGAATCTGGATTTAGACTAGATTCTAAGTAAACATCATCCACAATGTCTAAAACTGTAGGGATAGCAAGTGGTCTGTGCTGGGGAAGTAAAAGAAACTCTCGGAGCCTTTTCTTTGAGTCGGAGTAGTCCTGACCTTCCCTATGGAAATGTTCCCTCATGGTATGTAAGGTTTCCCCAAAAGAATAGTCTTCAGGGGGAGATGCTGAGGGAATGGAATCTTCAGCATCAGAATCTTCATAATGGAGAAAGGAGTAATCCTGTTCCTCAGAGGAGTCTGAGGAAATAGAAACTTGATCAGAGGAGGCATAATCCTCCTCTTGTCTTGGCCTTTTGTCTGGGGGGGGGGGGGGTTGGGAACCCCTGATCAGAGTAATCAAATCTTCAGCCATCTTAAGCATCTGTTTCTTAGGCATGGGGCCTTGAACTGGAGACTGATGTACAGTCTTTTTAGGTTTTAAAGGAGTCTTAAGCTTAGCATAAGATTTTATGGTGAGAGTAGTCGGTCTGAAGACACCTTGTGTAACCGAAGGTGTTTCCACAGCACCGGCTTCTCCTTCTGCAATGGTGTCGGTAGGGGCTAAAGAAAATGGCTGCGTCGGCCTAGTACTCTCTGCTTGAGAATCTGATGCGGTCTGGGGTTCCAATTCTGCGGTCGTCAGGGGCTGCGTAGGTGCCTCACTGAAAACCGGAGAACCGGCGACCGGCCCAACAGAGGCCTCGGAGTTTGGTTTGGATCTAGGCTGCCTGTCTTTATCTTGGCGTTTTTTATGCATGCCGGTAGTCGGTTGCTCCGACGGCATAGTATAATTAAATTTCCTACCGAAGTAGTGTCGAGCGAAATCAAAGCGTCGCTTTATGGTTTACTTATTGAACCTAGCACAAAACCGACAGCGAGTGACGTCGTGGTCTGGGCCTAGGCAAGGTATACAATAAGAATGAAAGTCCTTATGAGGTATTTGCTTCCCACAAGAAATACAATTGTTAACTTTTTCTGACATCGGACTGAGGCAAGAAAAGTTTCCCCAACGGGGTACTTAGCTTTGAAGACTTCGGACTGAAACTCTATTCGAAAATCTCAGGTGTCGGCCGACCGGCACTTGCGAACTGCTTCTGCTTCAGGCACCGCACGGCAAGAAAGACTGAAGAAAATGGCGTTGGATGCCTCTTATATACCCCTGGTGCACTGACGTCAGGGAAGAAGCGACAGCAACCGACGTCGGACCAAGACTTTGGAATTCGGGCCGACTGAGGGACCGCCTGACAGCAGGATAACCCAAGTGTGATGACTACAGCAGGATAACACGATGAACATCAGGGAACCAAGAATTGGGATGGCACCAAAGTGGATGAATCTGAAACAAATGCTGGAGCTGATAAAGTCAGTGCAGAAGCCAGTATGGCACAGAAAGTTCAAGAAATTTCCCTTTCAGTTCCGAGGAAACTATGGGAACCAGGGAAATTTTATTAAGTTTAGCAGGAGGTGCCAATGAAACTGTCAGAACTGAATGGCTCCTCTTCTTAAATCTTTCCTGTTTACTCAAAGGGGAAGGCGATGAAGGGGAGCCGACATCAGTTTTTGATTTTAAAGATCCAGATATGGCCTCGTCAAAATCAGACTTTATAAGGCCCTTTAGAATCAATTTATTTTTTCTTTCTACAAGGGTTCAGTGACTGAACCCATGACAAATAGCACAATCTTCTTGAAGAGGCACTGCTCACAACCAGTAGACACACAGAGAGTGTCCGTCAGAACTGGGTAATTTCCTATAACAGTCCTGGTGTGTTTTGAAGCCAGAAGTTCCTGTAAGTTTCTCTGCCATATCTGAAGGGACACACACACACACACACACACACACACACACACACACACACACACACGCAGAAAAAAAGGAAGGAAAGATGCAAAAGGTAAGCTAAGAAAATTTTACTTTGGTTAACTTTTTTTTTTTTTTTTTTTTTTAAAACTAGCTAGGCAGAAGGAAAAATGTACCAACAATGGTATAGAAGGGATACCGTACAGTGGTAAGTAGACAGAAAGGAGTACCAACAATGGTATAGAAGGGATACCGTACAGTGGTAAGTAGACAGAAAGGAGTACCAACAATGGTACAAAAGGCTTACCATGAAGGTAGAAGGAGGAAGAAAGAAAGCGAAAGCAAAAGACTACCAACAATGATAATAAAAAAAGCACTAAGACTTGTTAAATAAGTAGCCTAGAGGAGCTGGGTAAGTGAAAGTAAGATAAGAGATAAAAGTTTAGCAAAAAAAAGAATAGTTGTGTAAAATCTTAACATAACCATAGATGTCCTCCTCTTCCATGTAGCAGTATTCATAACCATTGGGTTAGCCTCCCCCTAGTGACCCAAATGTCTGGTCAGTATATGAAAGCTTTAGTCACTGCAAGGTATGTGGGATGTCTGACATTGGCCATAGGGTGCACGGACCATAAAGGATGCCTGCATGTACTTTCCTCAGAAGTGAATGCCCCAGTTGGACCCCAGTCCCAGGATAGCTGCACAAACCCCGAGTCATCCAGCAAAGATTATTCAGGGGGTAGGAGGGTGGGACAGAATACTGCAGCATGGAAAAGAAGGACATCTATGGTTATGGTAAGATTTTACACAACTATTCTATGCCCTTCTATTCTCATGCTGCAGTATTCATAACTTTGGGTGAGTGCCATAGTTCAAAGGGAAGAAGAAGAGGGTAGTTTGGATCTATTCTCCAAAAATCCATGCAAGATTGCCCTAGTAAAACCTGCTCTAGATCTGGAGATGTGGTCCAGTTTGTAGTGTTTGGTGAAGATAGGGACAGATGTCCAAGAAGCTGCTTCTAGAACAGAAACAGTGTCCAGCTCTTTGAAGAAGGCTCCAGATGAGGCCATGGCTCTGGGTAGAATAGGCTTTAATATTACTGTCCAGGTGTTTGCCATAGTAGGTATAGCAAAAGGAGATGGGTTTGGAAATCCAGGTAGAAATAGCTGCTTTGTCACCCCTTTCTGCAGAGCCATGGGGGGAAAGGAGACAAATAGTTGCTCTGATCACCTAAGGGATTTGGTCTTGTCTAGGTAGAATCTAAGTTGTCTGTGAACGTCTAGGGAATGCAAGACTTTCTCACTGTTATTCTGGGGTTTTGGAAGAAAGGTGGGGAGGTGGATATATCGGTTAAGGGACAACTCACTGACCACTTTGTGCATGAAGGACGGGTTAGTCTGTAGGGTTACCCTATCCTTGTAAAAGATTAAAAAGAGTGGGGTGACCATAAGGGCCTGGAGCTCTGACACTCTCCTGGCCGATGTCAGGGCCACCAAAAGCACACTTTTCCAAGTACAGTATTTTAGAGAAGTTGTAGCCGCTGGCTCAAATGGAGCAACAGTGTGTTTCTCCAACACATAATTTAGGTCCCAGGGTGGTGGAACTGGCTTCCTGGGGGGGGCTGAGATGTAGTACTCCCCTTCAGGAATAACTTCACTTGAAGTCTGGAAGGAAGTGGTGGGTCGAGAGGCAGAAAAGCTGAAATAGCAGCAAGGTGGGCCTTAACAGAAGAATATCCCAACCCCGGCTGCAACAATTCACACAGACAGGACTCTTAAGACACTAAATAGAGAACTTTTTCCATTTGGACAGATAAGATCTCCTAGTATTGGGTTTCCTGACCTGCTGCCGGACATTACGCATGTCCTCGGTGTAAAGGTGCCTGAAAGGGATCAAAACCCTATCATCCACAAGGTTGTATTCAGAGATTCCAACTGGGAGTTGATTAAGGATCTCTTGTCCTGTGTGAGTAGGTCCACTCTGCGAGGTAACTTGTGATGATTGCCCCTGGCTAAATACAGGAGGAGGGGAAACCAATGCTGTCATAGCCAAAAGGGGGTCACCAAAAAGATTTTTGGTTTGCCTTGCTGAATTTTCTTTAGGACTTTTTGTAAGAGTGGGAAGGGGGGAATGCGCAGAGAAACATCCCCTTCCATGAGATAGAGAAGGCATCTGCCACCCTCGCTAGAGGGCTGGGTGTCCTGGTACAAAACTGAGGAAGTTGTCTGTTCAGAGGGGAGGCAAGCAGATCTATTTGTGGTGTACCCCACCTGTGGACTATGTCCAGAAACCACATCCCTGTTTAGTATCCACTCATGGGATGGTGACACAGACCTACTCAAGGTGTCTGCCTCAGTGTTCAGAGCTGAGGGAATGTAGATCGCGTGCAGAGTGACTCCATGCTGGACTGCCAAATCCCAAGCCTGGAGTGCGCAAGTCTGCATAGCAAGTAAGATCTTGCTCCCCCATGTTTGTTCGCATACCAGAAAACAGTAATGCTATCTGTGAACAATTTCAACGGCCCTTGCTTCAGACTATTTTGGAAGGCCCACAGTGCAAAGATGAGGGCCCTTATCTCTTTGATGTTGATGTGCTCCCTCTTGAAGGGGCTTGTCCATGTGGCTTGCACTTTCAAGCTGCCCACAGTAGCCCCCCAACCCAGGTCTGTAGCATGTGTGTACATTTCCTGGACTGGAGTGCAGGGTTGTAAGGGCAGCCCTGGGTTGAGACAGACTTGATCCATCCACCAAAAGATTTCCCTCCTTTGGCAAGGTAGGAAGGGAATGGAGTGGTCCAAGGAGTGGAAGTGCTGAGTCCATGTGGGCCTCAGATACCACTAAAATTTCCTCATGTGGAGTCTTACGAGTGGTAGCATGGGGATAGTAGAGGCCATATGCCCCAGGAGTCTGAGATATTCTCTTGTTGTCACAGCAGGGGCATTGAGGACAGACACTAGATATTCCTTCAGGCTTTCCACCTTTTGGGGTGGGAGGAATGCCCTCATTACATCTGACCTGATTCTGCAGCCCAGGAAAACTTGGTCCTGGGAGGGGTTTAGGTTGGATTTGGGGAAATTGATAGTAAAACCCATGTCTGGACATGGTTCTGTAGAGAACTGCAGCAATCTGTCTGGATCAGGACGTCATCTTAGTATGGAAAAATCAATCCCTTGAACCCTCCAATAGGCTACAACTGGAGCCAGACACTTGGTGAATACCCTTGGAGCAGTATATAGTCCAAAAGGTAAAGCAGAATTGAAAATGTGAGGAACCCACAGAGAAGCTTAAGTATTTCCTGTATTTGGGCCTTATGGGGATATGCAGATATGCATCTTTGATGTCCAAGGTGGCAGGAAATGCCTGGGGCATTAACAGTGGGAAAAGAGTCTGGAGTGTAAGCATGCAGAAAGTGGGTACGTGAAGAAAAAGGTTGAGGTGGGATAGATCCAGGATGGATCTCCGTGGGCATTCTTTTCTTGGAACCAGAAAAAGCCTGGAGTAAAAGCCCCTTCCCTTGTCTGACAGAAAGACTGGTTGGATAGTCCCCTGGTAAAGGAGGTTGTCCAGCACTGTTTGGAATAGAAGCAGCTGGTCCTTTGGTGGCCGAGAGAAAACTCTTAAGGAGGGGGTAATGATCCAAGTCATGAAATAACCCTTTTCTATGTCAGATAAAACCCACTTGTCTGAGGCAATGCTTTTCCAGACAGGAAGACAGTGTAAAATGGGCCCTAGCCCTGTCTACAAGTAGCTTATTACAGTGAGTATAACAAAAAATAATAGCACAAGATAACCAGCTGGAAATGGCCTGCTTTGACACTTGTTGTCTTTTACCTTTGTAGCAGACAAACAGCTTATCAGCTTTCCCGAGGGCTCAAGTTTTATCTAGGGAGTATCTGAGCTGCCATTGGAAATCCAGTTGTGAAGAATTTTTTCTCCCTTACTTTTGGGTTCAGGAAAGAAGACAGAGAGCCAAGCTGTCTGGCTTAAAATAAACTGGAGAACCAATCCTTCTATGACGGAAGTGAAATCCTGCGCCTGTGAAAAATGAAGTAGGGTTAACTCACCATAAGTACTTGCAACTGAGATCCTCTGCTAGAAGACGTCACAGCAATGAATGAAACAGTGACTTCATGTTAAGAACCTCAATTCAGACTGATGAACTGGTTCAAATGAAGGCAGGGTGAGCTTTTCAATAACAAAACTGAGACCTCAAGGAGGAAGTATCTGTTTTCTAAGTAGCTGGATACGCAACACCCCCTTCAAAAAGTGTTTAATTTGAGTGTGGTTAGAAAAGGGGGGAATCAAAGAGCATACAAGCAGAAATGGCCAACAAATGCACCTTTATAGAGGAGTAGGTAATGCCAGAGGACAAGAACTCACACAAATAATCAAGAACCAGAGGCAGCTGGGCCTTTAGAGGGTTTGACCTGCACCAACTAGAAAATCTTTTCTACCTGCACACATATATAGACTTCCTAGTAGAAGAGTTTTTTTTGCCTCTTTTAGTACTTGTTGCATGTCCTCATAAAAAGGGAGCCTAAAAGGTTTTAAAATTCTATAACCCATGCCAATTACCTGGAGATATTTCAGGCCGGGGGTGCATCAAACAATCCCTATCTTGTGTGAGCAAATCCAGTTTGTGGGGAAGCCTGTAGTAACTGACCTTGGCCAGACTGAAAAGAAAAGAGAATAACTGTCACCTGGGCTAAAAGGGAGTCAGCACCACATTTTTGGGAGTTCCTCCATATAGTTCCTATGTATTTTCAGAAACCTGGATATCAGTGGAAAGAAAGGCTGAAACATACAAGAACATCCCGACCCATGGGAATGAAAAGGCATCTGTCTTCCAAACTGTTTGCAAGGAGTTCTTACAACAGACCTTCTTTAACAGCTTGTTCTGGAAGGAGCCAAACAGGTTTACTTGCAATGATCCCCACAGCTGGATCAATTCTTGCAAGATCTCAGCATGAAGTTTCCATTAGCGAAGGTCTGTCCTGGTCCTGATGAGTTTGTCTACAATCAAGTTTTGCTCTGACAGAATGTATGAAGCCTGCAGAATTAAATTGAGCTATTCTGCTATCTCCAAGGCTGACACAGCCAATTTGTAAAGAGGGTAAGATCTGGGACCCTTTTGTTTGTGTACCACATCACTGTGGTGTTGTCTATGTAAATTTGCAGAGATCCTGGGGAGCAGAGACAAGTTAAGGCTTTCAGAGACTGATCACTACCAACATCTCTCTAACATTTAAAAGCTTCTGTATCTCAAAGTTTCACAGACCATGTGCTTTTACTTATTTGGAAAACGTTCCCCAAGCCAGGTCTAATGCATCTGTAATAATGACCAAAGGGGGACAGAAAGGAAAGAGAGACAGAGACATGGATTGGCAGAGATCTGGTCTATACACAAAAGAATCCTTCTTTTTTCAAATCCCAGAAATGGTGCCTGAAAGGATAAAGGGTGTTGATGCTGAATCCAGACTGACCTGAGGTGCCATTGTATATCCCTCGTATGGAGTTAGGGGTCCAAATGGAGAGATAAGTCAGCAAGCAAAAGAGTAGTATTGCTGAAACTGAATTCATCCTAAAGTCTTGGTGAGTACCTTCATGACATAGACCCTGTTTTTTTTTCACAAAATCTTACCAAGATGACACAGATATATGGACTGTATTCATATAGCATATATCATGGACAAAAGCAGGTTAAAATAAAAAAGGACTGTATAGTGCACAACACCCAGTATAAAAAAAGTGCAAAATCCTGGTAGGCCCACTGGTGCCAGGACCGGAAAAAATGACTGTGTAGAATCCTCAAGACACGGAAACATTCCTACAATGGGGCTAGGCAGGCCCAGGGGAGGATGCCCCCCCTGTTGTATTAAGGAACAATCCACAAAAACCGATGGGCCAAAGAAGAGCCATAAAGATGACAGAGTGGACTATTGAGGACAAGAAAGAAATGATGTATTGTTACTATTATGCAAGAAGCCCAGAATTTCCAGACAGAAGATATACACAAATAGTAAGAGAGAAATTAGAAGAAAGAAAAATACTTCCACAAAAAAAAAAAACTGACAGAAGCTTCAAATAAAAATGTGTGTTCATTAACACAACAGACTTATGAAAAACATTATATAGACCAAGAAACCTTGGTCTGTTTGGAAAAAGAAGTAACTGAGAAAGTACGAAAATATAAAGAACAAAATCTAGAGACTTTTGAAAGGTATAAAAAAGAAATATGGACATGGGAAAGAAAGAGAGATCTGATCTGGTACAATATTTATGCAAAGGAGAAAGCCAAAGTAATCAATACAAAAAATGCAGTCCCAAAGACATCTGAAGAAAAATACAGGCAAAGGCATCCCAGATGTGGAAAATTTCACAATAAAAACGTTAGATCACAAAGAGGGAATGTAGAACAGTAGATTAATGACGTAAAAGTTAAAACAATAGAAGCTGAAGTTATGGAACACTTGCAAAGTGAAGGATTTAGTGTAGAAAGTTTAACATAGGTTACACCACAACATGATGGAATGAGCCTCCAATGTGAAACAGCTGGACCAGGAAACAGCTGAAGAAATACAGACATGGGAAAGCGAACCAGATTTAATATGGTATAATATTTATGCAAAGGAGAAAGCAAAATGAATCAAAACAAAAATAGCAGCATCAAAGATATTTCAAGAGAAATATAAAAATAAGAAAACACAAAGGAAAAGTAGAAAAGAGGATTATTAATGGAGAAGGTAAAGAAACAGAAACCAAGATTACTTGTGAAGTGAAGGATTTAGTGTAGAAAATCTAACTCGGAAAACATCACAGCAGGATAGAACAATGGATCCAGAAATTAAGGTGAAATCAGGGGAGAGGGAGACAGCTGATCAGTTGTCAGCTGAAGATACTTTGGAGCCTTTCATAGGAAACCTATATAAATGCCCAGTTGGAGTTGCACAGCACGGGAAGGAACAGGAAACTGTGGCAACTGTGACGCAGCCGATGTTATGAGGTTGTAGGCCAGTGAGTGCCTGTATGAAAGAGCAATGGATGACACAGGATGAAACTGAAGAGAATGTGGCACATGAAGATGCTATGGAACTACCTACAGAATGTTCACAGGAAATGGAGAACAAAAAATATCCCCTCAGTTTAGAGGAAAATGACCTATGAGAAGAATTTTTTGATTTAGTAGAGATAGACAGACATATTAAGATCAGTGAAAGAAACAGATTACAGAAAGTCAATAAAAGTCAAAAAGTTAGAAGTCTGATAAAACAAATGAACACAGTAATTCAGACTATCCACAGAAATTCATGCAATGTAACAGAAATAAACAGGATATATTTCTGTGCAGCTAGATTAATAACAGATAAAATCTTAACACAAGAACACAGGGTAGTAAGGGAAAGGATGGGAAGAAATCAAATGCATTCACGAAAGTATCGAATAGAGACTATAAAGCAATTAAAACAAGAAGTGTCACTGTTAGAAGAGTATAGAAGAGGGAACAGATCAACAAAAATACTGAGAAAGAGAGATGTGATAAAAGCAATGCACAGTATCAGAGCAGATGAGGATCTACCATGCACTATTGCAAATAATAAACTAAAAATATCAGAACAGGCAGAAAAACTTTGAAGATACGTAGATAAAGGAAAAGTACAAAATAAGAAATTTATTGATGATCCAAGAAAGTTTTATAGAGAATTGGGAAATAAGGTAAAAGGAATGTAAAGGCCACCAAAAAGAAGAAATAGATACATTTTGGAGAAATATCTGTGCAGATCCTGTGGAACATAACAAAAATGATAAATGGATATAAGTATAAGAAAGAATAAGAAGTTCAAATGTACAGGATAGGAAATGGGATAAAGTAACGGCAGGAGAGATTGAAACAAAGTTAAGAAAAGCCTCTAATTGGAAAACCCCAGGCCCAGATGCAGTACCTAACTTCTGGTTAGAAATATTAACATCTTTGCATGAAGACTTAGCCACGAGTAAGAACTATTTATATGCGTACCCCGAATAGACACCACTGTGGCTAACAGGAAAAACGACTCTCCTACTTAAGAGCGAACCTGCAAGCTACCCTAAAAACTATAGACCAATAACTTGCCTTCTGATGATGTATAAACTATACACCAGAACTGATGCCAACAGAGTTTATAGTCGTTTAGAAGAAAACTCAATTATGGCAATAGAACAAAAGGGTAATAAAAGAAAGTCATATGAAACAAAGGAACATTTGAAGCTAAAGTCATAGTGGAGAACTGAAAAATGGGGAAGAATCTAAGTATGGCATGGATAGACTACAAAAAAAGCATTTGACAGTATCCCACATTCATGGATAAGAGTGCTTAAAAATGTACAAGATACACCCTACAGTGATGAACTACATCACGGCGACCATTAAAAAGTGGCAAACCACCTTGCAATTAAGTCATGATAAAGGACAAATTATTATTCCAGGGATAAAAATTGAAAGGGGAAAATTCCAGGGTGACTCTGTCACGGCTGCTCTTTTGCCTTGCCCTTAACCCATTAAGCTGGCTGCTTAACAGATTAGGTCATAGCTATAATTTGGCTCCCAGAAAGCAACAAAGTGTAAAGACTTCTCATCTTCTCTTTGTAAAAGATGAGAAACTGAAAGCACAACTGCGAGTAGTCAAAACTTCTTCAGATGAAACAAGAATTACATTTGGTCTTGATAAATGTGCAAAAGCAAGCTTTAAAGCAGGAAAGCTGCAGCACCAAGAAAACATCAGTTTGGGACAAGAACATGAAATAAAAGAGAGCAAAAGGGAGTGTATAAATATTTGGTGAAGGATTAACAATAAAACATCAACAAATGCAAATAAAACTCAGTAAGGAATATTTTAGAAGACTTAATCCTGAAAGCAGCGCTGACATCAAGGAACAAAGTTCATGCTATAAACCAATTTGCTCTTCCTGTCCTAACTTACAGTTTTGGAGTGATTGATTGGTCCCAAAAGGTGTAGGATAGATTAGACAGGAAAAAGTACAGTTTTGTACCTACCATAAATGTAGATGTTCGAGTGCTCATACAGCTGCAGTCATAACAGATGGGGTTATCCTGCCGTAAGGCGGGTCCTCGGTCGGCCGAATTCCAAAGTCTAGGTCCGGCGTCAGTTGTTGTCACTTCTTCCCTGACGTCAGTGCAGCAGGGGTATAAAAGAGCCAGCCAACGCCATCTTCTTCAGTTTTTCTTGCCCCAGATATCAGGTGCCCCCAGAAGGAAGGCAAAACATAAACTTATGTAATCATGCAATATAGAATAATCAAAAAAACAGTAGTTTGCAAGCAAATACACCATAAAAGAATACCCCAAATAGGTTGTATGAGAAGGTGTTTGTCATAAGGCCTGTCCTAAGAGGGGATGGAGGGAGGGAAACCTGGACTGCAGCTGTATGAGCACTCGAACATCTACATTTATGGTAGGTACAAAACTGTACTATGTTCATCGTGCATACAGCTGCAGTCATAACAGATGGGTAGAATCCCAAAGCTAAGTAGGGGTGGCAGGCACTAAGTGGAACTAGGAGGAGCAAGGATGCCCTGCAAGACAGCTGTGGCAAATCCCGCTCTAGATTTAGAGTAAAGTGGAAGGTGATAGTGTCTGGAAAAAGTGTGCACTGAACTCCAAGTGGCTGCTTCCAAAATGTCCTTGGTAGGAACCCCCCTGAGGAAAGCTGCAGAGGTAGCTGTGGCCCTTGTGGAGTGGGATCTGATGCTTGAAGGCACAGCTTTTCCATGAAATGAGTAACAAAAGCGTATGCAGTGGGCTATCCATTTTGAGATTGTCTGTTTGGAGATAGCCTTTCCTTGAGCACCTGTAGCATAGGACACAAAGAGTTGCTCGGATTTCCTGAATGGCTTTGTCCTGTCCAAATAATAACGAAGTTGTTTGTGAATGTCCAAGGAATGCAGTAGTCTTTCCCCTTTGTTTTGTGGGTTAGGGTAAAAGGTAGGCAAGTGGATAGTCTGATTCAAGGCTACACTGGATACTACCTTTGGCATAAAGGTGGGGTTGGTTCGTAAGGAAACTCTGTCCTGATGGAAAATGATGAAAGGTTGCACAGCCATGATGGCCTGTAGTTCCGAAACCCTGCGTGCTGAGGTGATAGCCAGAAGGAAGGCTGTTTTCCATGACAAGTATTGTAGTTCTGTTGAAGCAGCTGGCTCAAATGGAGGAAGGGTCAGCTTTTCCAATATGAAGTTGAGGTCCCAAGCAGGGACTGGTGGTTTCCTTGGGGGTTTTATATTCTTAGCCCCTCTGAGGAACTGTCTTAAGAGAGGATGAGAGAATAAAGGAGGATCTGTGTTGTATTGTGCAGAAATGGCTGAAGCATGGATTTTGATGGAGGAGAAGGAAAGTCCACTGTTTAACATCTCAGCTAGGTACTGTAAAATTTGAGGTAAATTTATTACCCAAGGATTCTGGCCCTTTTTCTGATTCCAGGCACAAAACCGTTTCCATTTGGCGGAGTAGGCTTTTCTAGTAGAAGGTCTTCTGGCCTCCAAGATGACATCCTGCACCTCCTTGGAGAGGAGGGTCTGTTGGGAAATCAAGGGATTCTCCATGCAGCTAGATTTAGGGTTTTGAGCTGGCTGCGAAGAGTTTTGAAGTTGTGCTGGGACAACAGAAGAGGCACTAGAGGTAGGATCCATGGTGGGGAATGCGTCAGGCTCTTCAGGAGTGGATACCAGTGTTGTCTTGGCCAGTCTGGAGCAATGAGAATAATTTTCGGCCTCTCTGCTCTGGCTTTTAATAGAACTTTGGGCAGCAGAGGGAGAGGCGGAAAGGCATAGACTGTCAATGTTGTCCAATTGAAAGAAAGTGCGTCCACTTTCCAGGCCTGTGGATGAAAGGTCCTTGAGCAAAATTTTTTCAATTGGTAATTTCTGTGGGTAGCAAAGAGATCTATGTCTGGCTGTCCCCATGCCTGCGTTATCTTTGCGAAAACTTGAGGATGCAACTTCCAGTCATGTGGATCTGTCATATTTCTGCTTAGGCTGTCTGCCAGTGTGTTTTCCTTCCTTGGCAGGAATTGTGCCTGAAGTTGGATTTGCAATTCCAGAGCTGTGTTCCAAAGGGTCATGGCTAGTCTGCACAGGGAGTATGAATGAGTTCCCCCCTGTTTGTTTATGTACCACATCACTGTGGTGTTGTCTGTCCTTATCAATAGCTGGCCTGGATGCAGTAGGTCTTTGAAGGCCATAATAGCATTTTGCACTGCTAGCATTTCCTTTTGGTTGATGTGTAGGTGCTTCTCTTTTTGGGACCATTTTCCCTGAATGCACTGATCTGTCATGTGTGCCCCCCAGGCGTAGTCTGAGGCGTCTGTTGTGATGATTTGAGTTGCTTGAGGTATGCAGAAAGGGAGACCTATGTTTCTTTGGCATGCTTGAGCCCACCACAGAAATTCCTTTTGAAGACATGGAATGAGTGGTATAACTGTTTCCAAACTGTGGCTGTGTTGAGACCATAAGTTTTTTAGGTACCACTGAAGTTTCCTCATATGCAGCTTTGCACATGGGATCAACAGGATGCAAGATGCCATGAATCCCAGAGCCTACAGGACTTTCCTTGCAGTCAGCCTGGTGAAGGTTGCCATTTTGCTGAAGTATTGAGATAGTTGCCCTTGTTTGTCTGGCGTGAGGTAGGCCATCTGGGTGTTTGTATTCAAGCTGGCACCCAGGAAAATTATTGTTTGAGAGGATATTAGTTTTTATTTCTTTTTGTTGACTGTGTACCCCAGAAAGTTCAACAGTTTTATTACAAACGCCAGGTGTTTCAGAAGTATGTCTTTGCTGTCCGCTTGGATCAGGCAGTCGTACAGATATGGGTATATTTGTATTCCTTGAAGTCTGCAGAAGGCAATTCGTAAACACTCTGGGCGCAGTAGATAAGCCAAAGGGCAATGCAGAGAATTGATAATGGGTTGTACCTGCAAGAAATCTGAGGTATCTTCTGCAATCTTGTCTGATAGAGACATGCAGGTATGCCTCATTGAGGTCCAATGCTACCAGCCAAGACTCCTTGCCCAGCATGGGAAGAAGCTGCTGTAATGTGAGCATCTTGAATTTTGGTACCTGTAAATATGTGTTTAGGATGGATAGGTCTAAAATAGGTCTCCAATCTTTGTCTTTCCTTGGTACCAGGAATAGTCTGGAATAAAACCCTTGACCTTGTTCTTTTGCAGGTACCTCTTGAATAGCTTTCATGTCCATGAGAGCTGAAATTTGTTTTTGTGCCTCTGCCCTTTGATTTTGTGGCAGGTTTGGCATGCCTCTCATTTTTTGGAAGGGTGTGAAAGTGGAATCTGTAGCCTCTGTCTATAATGTCCAAAATCCATTTCTCTTTTGTGACAATATGCCAATTTTTTGAGAATAATGCCAGTTTTCCGCCTAAAGGTGCTGCCATTAAAGCTTTGCTTGGCAGGTAAAGGGGAAAGTCATTGTGTCTGCTTTCTGAATGACTGTGATCTATCTTCTCCACCTCTTGGGGTTGGTGCTTGCCATTGTCTGGCTCTGAATGATCCTTGAGATTGCCCTCTACCCCTCGGGCGCCTGTATCTACCTCTTTGAGGTCTGTCAGTGGCTGGAAAGGACCAATTTTTTGAAGGCCAGTTTCTGCTGAAACGTGGAGGTTGTACCTGCAGGAAATCTTTCACTGTTTGAATTGATCTCGCCTTTTCCTCCATTTTCTTTAGTACCTCCTCAGCTTTAACACCAAACAATACATCTTTTTGAGGAGGTGCATCTAGTAATTTAGCTTTGACATGATCTGGTAAGGCTTGCACTTTGAGCCAAGCATGTCTACGTATGACAGACCCTGTAACAGCAGCTCTACATGAGGCCTTTAAAGCATCAAAACCACACTGCAAGGTATGTTTACCCACTTGCTCTGCACTATGCAACAAATCCTGCAACTCTTTTAAATCTGGTTGTTCTGGTTGTGTCATTTTGCTTTTCAACTGAGATAACAAAAATTGTTGATACTTTAACGTATGGAACTGACAGTTTAATGCCCTCATGGTTAAAGTGGCCGAGGTATACACCTTTTCCCCCACCTTTCTAAAGCTCTGGAATCTCTCTCTGAAGGTAATGGGTTTTTAGCAGTAGAGGCCTTAATTCCCTTGGGACCCTGTGAAATAGTTTCTGGGTCAGCAGTATGGCTTTTGTATAGGAACTGGTGTGAATCAGGAACCCGGTAATACCTGTCTGGTTTAACAGGAGCTGGAGGTAAAGAATCTGGGTTGAGGCTGGCTTCTGTGTACACATCATCTAATATATCTAAGACAGGAGGGATAGCCAGAGGCCTATGCTGGGGGAGCAAGAGAAAATCCCTGAGCCTTTTCTTGGAATCTGAGTAATCTTGGCCTTCCCAGTGAAAGTGTTCCCTCAAAGTATGTAGGGTTTCCCCAACAGGGGAGACCGAGGGAATAGACTCCTCTGCATCAGAGTCTTCAAAAGGAGAATATGTATATTCCTGGTCCTCAAAATGTTCAGAGGTAATAGAGGCTTGATCTGAGGAAGGGTAGTCTTCCTCTAATCTGGGCCTTTTGTCCAAGGGGGGTTGAGAACCCCTGATAAGAGTAATCAAATCCTCTGCCATTTTGAGCATCTGTTTTTTAGGCATGGGGCCTTGAGAGGGGGTCTGAGGTCCTTGTTTTTTAGTTTTCATGGCTGCTTTAGATTTTGTGAAAGCCTTAATAGAGAAGGAGGAAGGCCTGAAAACACCTTGAGAAATGGCAGGCCTGTCTAAACTCTGAGTTTCCCCGCCAAGAGTGGCGTCGGTATCTGTAGTCGGAATGGGGGCCGAGGAGCCTGCGACCTCGGGCACAGAAGACACCGGTAATGAAGTGTCATCGGTACTCAGGGGCTGCGTAGGCACCTCGCTGAGAACCGGAGAACCGGTAGTCGGCCTTAGCGTGGTGTCAGTAGAAGTCGCGGACCTCGTATGTCGGTCCTTATCTTTGCGTCTTTTACTCAAAACAGGAGTCGGAGTATCCGACGACATAATATAATTACATTTTTTACCAAAATAGTGATGGGCGAACTCCGCCAGACAATTAATAGTGCGTTTGTTGAATCTAGCACAAAAACGGCAGGCCGAGACGTCGTGGTCTGGGCCTAAGCAAGGAATACAGAAAGAGTGGAAATCCTTATGCGGTATTTGCTTCCCACATGAAATGCAATTATTAACTTTGTCTGACATCGGTCTGAGGCAAGAAAAGTTTCCCCAACGGGGTACTTAGTTTTCAAGAAGACTTCGGCTGAAATATTTTCGTAAATCTCAGGAGCTGGCCAACCGGCACTTGCGAACTGCTTCTGCTTTGGGCACCGCACGGCAAGAAAGACTGAAGAAGATGGCGTCGGCTGGCTCTTTTATACCCCTGCCGCACTGACTTCAGGGAAGAAGCAACGACAACTGACGCCGGACCTAGACTTTGGAATTCGGCCGACCGAGGACCCGCCTGACGGCAGGATACCCCATCTGTTATGACTGCAGCTGTATGCACGATGAACATCAAGAAGGATGCTTCATGCTCAAATGATTTATAAAAATCAGTGCAAACCAAGATTATATTTTCCCCGTTCCGAAGGAGGTATGGGCCTCTTTGAAATTGATTACATGTATAGATCTGCAATCGTGGGACTGCATACATATCTGCTGACCACACAAGACTCAAACATAGTGAAAGTTTTGAAACATGATGAGAATAAATCTAAGATGACTTCCCTGCTTAGTCTAGCAGAAACATATCAGTGTCAAGCAGGAATGGAAATCAAACCAGAAGTAGATAAAAAATCAGGCAGCAACTGAATGCGTCAAAAAAACAAAAAAATAATATAAGGTGAAGAATCAGATTAGAAGGCAAGAAATGAGGAAAATGCATAAATATAGTTGCAAGTATAGAAAACTCCTGGAACAACCTCATGTTGATCAGGATCGAATGCAGGAATGCTCAAGGAGAAGCAAATTCAAACCAAAAGATGAAAGGTTAATTTTGGCGGCCCAAGATAGTGGATTACGTACACACTGGTTTACAAAGTACACTGAACATGCGAGAGAAACAGATAAATGTAGGTTTTGTAAAACAGAATTGGTAACAGTTGCACACGTTGTTGGTTGTGACTAGTGAAAGAACTGCATACTGAAATGCATATTAATGTGGTAAGACTACTGTACTGGGGATTGTGTAAATTTTATAATATTGAAGTAGCTGAAAAATACTGGAAACATAAGCCACAAAGCATCACAGAAAATGATGAAGTCTACATCACACAGAATCACCCATTACCAACAGTTCAAAAGACAGATGCAAGAAAACCAGATATAGTGGTCCGCGAAAAGAAGACAAAAGTAGCATTGAACATTGAAATTGCTACACCCAGTGGCTACAGTGTCTTGGGTACAGAGACACAAACTTCTAAAAGACGAGGGTTTGCAGTCAGAAACAAGAGCAATGTGGAAGAAAGATACTCAGACAGTTCCAATAGTAGTAGGAGCAATGTGTCTTATAAAAAGTAGTCTAATCTACAACCATATTTAGATATGTTACAGGGGTCTATATCATATAATCGAACTTTGAGAAGTCCGAATACCAAAATATCAAACCACAAACCCCGAAACGTAAATAGTCCGAAATCTCAAAACTACGAAAAACAGAACCCCGAAAAGCAACGGTCGGCCAGCTTCACACCCGTACGATAACGTAACAACACAAACACTTCACACTATTACTAATGGGGGGGGACTGTGCCCCCCACACCCCCTACTTAAATATACCAACTCCGAGATCACACCACAGTGGAGACTTCATGCATATGCATTGCTTGGGCCAACTATAACCATTCAAAGTTTTCAGTTTTCGGAGTTATTTCCTTTTGGAGTTTGCGGTTCAATGTTTTGGTGTTCAGACTTATCACAGTTCGACATTATGATATAAACTCACGTTATAAATACATATAACTCCATATGGAATGCAGAAGGAATCATTACTGGGCACATTGCGGGTGCTGCAAAGAGAACTTCTGGCTAACAAAGACTGAAACAATACTAGTTTCATGAAATTTAATCACACTTTGACTTGGGAATGGGGTCCATTCCCATCATGGTATTAGAAACCCAAAAGATCTGGAGAAATTAAAAAATACAGTTTGGCCAGGTGAAGCATGAGAATCATAGATGCCATATAACCAAAAATCTTGAGAAATTCCCTTAGAGACACACAGCTTTGGCTGGAAAAACTCAGAATGAACTGCTAAAACATCCATACTTTGTCTGGAGGAATAAATGTTCTTGCAAGGGTAGAATCTGTGGAATGGAATATCAGATTTCTGAAAGTTGATTTGAAAACCTGTCCTGAGCAGAAGATTCTAAACAGCTTCTAAAGACTATTAACATCTGGAAAAAGAGTCAGCAAAGATACAAATTATCCATATATGGAAATATGTGAATGCCTTGAAGTTTGCAAAACAAATGATTGGGACAAGACACTGAATACCTACGGTGCTGTGAAAAGTTTAAAGGGCAAGTTAAAGAACTGATAATGTAAACCAGACACAGAAAATCTTTACAAAAAAGGTCTGGACTGCTCACCAATAAGAACATGATAATAGATATCCTTTAAGTCTAGCTTTATCATGAAAGCTCCAGGAGGATCAGAGTTAAAAGGGACTGAAGGGACAACATACTGAACTTAAAAATCTTAAAGAAGTTAAAAAAGGAAAGACCTAGCAATAGCCTCCAAGATCCTTCCCTTTCTGGTACCAGAAAAATTTCTGAATGAAAGCATTTGTCCTTGGGCCATCATCTGGTGTAGAACGGGAAGACAGACAGACTTGGTAAACTGGGCAAGGAGAAAGGGATTCCCAATGACAAATGTACCCCTCCCCCTCGAAATTATATTCAGATCTCATCTGGTTGAAACAAGCTGGTTCTGCACAGAAAGATGAAACCACAGAGACACTGAGATTGCCAGGGTGGGAAGGGGGTGGAGGGCTAACAGGTAAATAGTCAAGCTAACTGAGGGGACTGTCCTTGACTTTTTGATGCTTTTTCTTTCTTTTTGGAGCTCCCTTGCCAAAACAAATGTTTGACTTCAACTTGCTGGCTAAATGGCTTATTGAAAAAGGGAACTGAGGAGGAGGAGGGAATATTTTCCCTTGTTTGAAAAAGGAGGGTTGAAAACTCTAGAGTTACTCCTTGAATCAACTTTCCCCTCATCACACTTCTTGAGCACAGAAGGATCAAACTGAACTTCCTTATCTAAACGAGAAATGAAAATTTCAGTTTTAACATTTTCAGGAAGATTTTGAAAAAACAGGTAAGCCAGTCTTACCAATACTGGTCCAGAAGCAGCAGATCTTGCCAAGGAATCATCAGCATTATAAGCACACATTTAAAATATGCTTTGTAATTTCAGAAGCTGAAGTAACAGAGGCATTCAATGACTTTTTTTTTCACTATAGAAAACTAAAACAAAGAGTGAGAAGGTCACACAGAAAAAACAATCAGTAAAAACTAAATGAGAACTCAAGCCAAGCTAGAACTTCTGCTAAGTGACCTTTGAAACCTCTTGTATCACAGGCACATGGAATATATGCAAATGTCCCTTAAGAACATCAGGTGTTTCAGCTACATAGGTTCATAGGTTCATAGATAGGTTCATAGGTTCATAGATTAGCACTAAGCTAACTGCCCTTGCGAGCCATTTTAAGCCTAGCCAATTATCCCTTGTGAGATTCAAACCCTGCACCTTGTGTTTGTAATGCAAACATCTTAACCATTAGGCCACCCTCCTCTTAACCTTGGGCGATTATGAATGCCCATGACTTCTTTTTAAGTCGTTTAAATGGACAATTTTAGCCCAATAAAGCCAAACCCCATTAGCTGTGGATATGCATACTTCGGCACAAGCAGACTGTTGGTATAAAAGTCACAGGCATTCAACATCGCCATATAGCTGAAACACCTGATGTTCATAAGGGACATTTGCATATATCTCATGTGCCTCCGATACAAGAGGTTTGAGAGGTCACTCAGTGGACGTTCTAGCTTGGCTGGAGTTTTAATTTAGTTTTTTTTTACTACAGAAGACGTAAGATTAACCATTCACTTCTGTATGTTCCCTAAGGATAAAAATAAAAACGTAAGCACCTGAGCTTGACAGCTAAAAATCTCGAATGTTAAAGTACTAGAACAATGCATTTTCTTTTGCAATTTATCCAATGTATCCCTCTCAGTGTCAAAGGCAATGGGGTTAGCAGCAATAAACTGATTAGGCAGAAGTTTTAGAAAAGGAAACCCCACCCGAGTCTGCTTTAGGGATAAAAAAGAAATGCTTACGAGTATGAAATACCGTGTTTTACCCTATCAGACTTCCTTGGGACAGGAGGTTGATTATCAGGTAAACCAAAAGCAGTAAGAAAAACATTCTCTAAAGCAGACAGCACAGGCAGAACAGCTGCAGACATATGGCATGTCCAACTGTAACAACTTATAATACAATTTCTGTGACATAGGAATTGCATTCTGCTCTGCCCGAATAACTTTCTTCATCTTAGATAAAGTTTCAAAAGAGGATGAATCTTCAGACTGGAAATCTGAAACCATTCTTTCTTTAAAATCAGAAAGTTCAGATTAAGAACAAATTCCCTGAGGTGCAACCACCACCCTGTAATGCTGTCTCTTACAACTGAAAATCCATATCATAAAGACAGGCAACTCTTCCTTTTCAAGCCTGAAGTAATGGGAATCAAGAAAAAAGCACCAATTAATGACTTAGAAATTCCCATTATATATTCTTTCTCTAAAGAAATAGTATGTTCACTTTTTCTGGGAATCTCCCTGGAAATAGACAGACTCTCAGAAGACATAACTAACCCTAGATGCAGGTTCCCAATCCCAGCTAAAGGACGGACCTTCAACTACCCCTTCCCCTGTGACTGACAAGAGTGGTTCTCCCTTGGCCATAAGAGGCATCCTTACAGCTGTAAAGGATGTGGCGATCCCTGGTGGCTGCATCTACTACACTAAGGGAACCAGACAAAAAGATGGGTGGTCTGAGGAATGATTATCAGCTAGTCATCTGCGTCTGAGGTACAACAGGAGCCAGCCAAACATCCAAAAACTCTTTGACAACTTTCTTTTAGTTGAAAACCATGGAGACTGATGGTTGCCCCATAGGTAAGCCAAGAAAGAGACCTCAAAGTCAGATAATGGAGCCTGGATGAGTTAGTAAAAAGTAAGGTAGAGAACAAGTGGTACTGAGGTAAGTAAGCCACTGACAGTCTCCCACAGGCACATCATCCTTACGCAAACACACAATTACAAAAAAAACCTGACCAAGATTTTATTCAAAAAATAAAATTTTCCAAACAAAATGCTCATATAAGCATTTACACAACACTCTCTTAAAAATGCAGTGATGGTCCTAAAATAAAATGTTCACTAGCAAAACACTAACTTTCTGCCAGAGAAACAAATTTTCCTCAGAAAAAAATAACCAGTGGCAGGTTCTCCCCAACAGGGGACTTACCCGTCTAGTCTTGAAGGACTGTTAGCTGAACATCAGTTCCATGTGACTCACTGAAGGTGCTCACTTTAGTGGGAAAAAAAAAACAAATTCTGAAGCTTTTTGCACTTCAACTATCTTTTTACTGGGCTCATCTTGAGCTACTGATAGTTGTAGTGACTGGAAGGTGCATTTTAGTTTTCTAAAACTGGCTGGTCACAGGTGGTAGGACCCACACAGCTTAGACTACTTTAACAATGATCTACATTTGAACATCTCTGCACTCTCCTGCTTATTTCACTATATATACAGGATTCGAACACATGCTCGACTAGCATATGTCCAAATCACAAAACATCGAACACACATACATGAAAGCGCTTAACATTGACAAGCGCTTCCATGTATGTGTGCCTGTTTCGTAGATCGGACTACAGTGCAGGTAAGGGAAAATTCCCTTTTCCCCACTGTAGTGCAATCTCGGAGTGAGAATAATAAAGTAGGGGGTGTGGGGGGGGTTCAGGGGGGCGAAGCCCCCCCTGCAGAAACGTAGATTTTTTTTTTTGAACTGTGTATGTGTGTTCGATGTTTTGTGATTCGGACATATGCTAGTCGAGCATGTGTCCTAGACCCATATTTACATACTCTGTTATAAAGATCACCAATCAAAAGTCCTTCTGTCTATATCCTCTCTATTTCAGTAGTATTTTTTTGCATCTGTGTATATTTCTTTCTTGTACTGATATTTATTTCACAGTTTCTATAACATCCCTTACAGTTATTGATTTAGAATTCCTCATCAGCTCATTTTCAGCTTGTGTACTGAAATTTCTTGCATTTTTTGATTTTCTGCTGTTGTGAAATTGCAGGAGGCTTCTGACAGCAGATGGAATCTCTTACTGTCTAACCACCACCACACTCTACCCTCCTTTTGTTTCAAACTATGTCTTATTTACTTCTAGTTGTTCCTTTTTACTAACCTGATACAATGGCCCCTTCAACCCCCCACTTAGAATTAATATATTTTTAGCACCACAGGAATTTCACTAGGAATCTGTTCAGGGTTACCTTGTCTCTCAGTGTACCTTTTTTCTTGTTCTCTTCATGCTGCTTTCCCTCTTTTTCAGGGTGATTTCTCACCCAATTCCCACTATCTGTTCTTTCTCTAACATGCTTTCCTTCTACTTCAAGATTAAAGCTTATTAATCTTGCTTAATGTTTCCTCTCCATGTCCCTGTGAAAAGGGCATCCTGAAAAAAAAAAATTATCACTGATGCTGTTTCTTCACTTATAATTTATTACCTGCTGCCAAGAGTCCTGATCGTTCTGTCCTATACTGACAGAGGTGGGTTTAGACCTCTGGTCAGGTATTTTATCTCCCACTAACTACACCACTGCAAACCTTTTACTCATGAATTCCTCTTCCTCAATACTCGCACAGAAGGTTCAGAAGTCTGTCCAGCTTGTGAATGTTTACTTCCCAAATTTACTTCCCTATATTCAGTGAGAGTTTTCTCTGCAGTACTAGTAATCACTTCCATTCTCTGTCCTTCAGTAATTTTAATCTGTATGAGTCTTCTACTCCCTGCTCTAGAACACTGTTAGGCTGTAATAACACTTATCAAGTCTCTCCTTTGTAATACTTAGGATCATAGGAGATAACTAGGCTATCTACCCGGAGGTCAGTTTAAGCGTAGCCGTTTCATCCCAATTTAATGGAATAAAAATGCTAGTCAGTACCCAAGATTGTATTTAATGATGGCTGCCCATGTCCAGGAGGGTTATCTGCTCTATCTTCAGTAAGAATTTACAGTGTCCCATCCACTCATCCAGGTTCAACAGTGTCACAGAGGGTGTTCTGTTTCACATGAACTGGTAGCCTGTTCCAAAGATGCGACAGTCGCTGGGAGATAAATCTGTCCCTCCAGCATGTCCTATTTAAGTTGCAGGCCACATTTAGGTCCCTGGAAAGGGCAGCCCTAGTCCCATTTGATTTATGGATATGCACTAAGTTCATTAGGTTTGGGTCTTGTATTGCTCTATAAGCCAGGCATAAGTCTCCCCTAAGAAGTCTATATGACACAGAATACAGTGACAGGGACTTTCATCGGTCTGTGTATGGCACATGTTGCAGCCCCTTGATTTTCTTTGTTAGAAACCTCTGAGGTCTCTCTAATTGCTGTAGGTGCTTAGTACGGTACATGCCAAATGGAGCATTACACTCAATTATGGGCCGGATAAGTGCTGAGTATAGGGGTGTTATAACTTCTTTTGCTCTCAAGCCAATGCCTTTACTAATCAAGTGTGCCACACAGAAATCTTTCCTTACTACTGTAGACACATAGAGGGCGAAGTTGTGGTCGCAGTCAACATGTGATCCCAGGTCCCTTACCACTTCATGGGCACTTAGGGTATTGTTGTTGATTTGTTAGTGTCAGCGGACATTGTGCTGAAGTGAATGATGATGCATTTCTTTGCATTCAGTTTGAGACCATGACTAATACGCCAGTCGTTGGTCTGTGTGAGACCCTCCTGGAGTATACTAACATAATTTGGGTATTCAATGATTACACTTGGTTTGCAGTAGTCTGCAAACTTGGTGAGTCAAAACTCCTCTGTTTTGACTTGAACATCTAAGAAGTTTACAGCAAACAGTAGGGGGCCTAGCACTGACCCCTGTGACACCCCACTGGTAACAGGTCTCCGGGTTGATGTGGAGTCATCCACTTTGATGGTGTGTGTCCAGTTTGTGAGACAGTTGGCAACCCATCTTACAACAAAGGGGTTTACATTCAGTTTGCCAAGTTTATCGGTAATGCCTGAATGTAGGACTGTGTTGAAAGCCTTTGCCAGGTAGAGGTATGCTGTGCGCACAGATCTGCCCTCATCAATGGCCTTGGTCACATTTTCAAAGAAATTCACCAGATTTAACAGGCAGGATCGGCCCTTCATGAAGCCGAATTGGGTAGGCTTCATAGTCTGGAGGCCACCTATGTCTTTATTTAAGAGATCCATAATAATACTTTCCATGGCCTTACAGATCAGACTGGTCATGCTTATGGGTCTGTAATTCCCCAAGTCTGTTGCTAAACCACCTTTGTGGACAGGAATAACTGTTGCTGTTCTCCATTTCACAGGAACAAAGCCTATGGTTAGGCTACAATTGTAAAGGGTACTAAATAGTGATGCTAGTTCATGTTTTAGCTTGTTTAGAAGACAACCTGGGATGTCATCTGATCCCACAGAGGCTGTGTATTTTGCCTTGGACAAGGTTTTGAGGACCTGCTCTTCAGATATGTAGGGTGGGATGTGGGGTTTAGGGGAAGGTATGTTGTAAGTTAGGAGGGGATAAGGGAGTGAAATTTTCACCTAACCTATACTCTAGCAGGTTTGCTATCGCTGTGGGGTCAGTGTGTGTGATACCGTTGGCCACTAGTTCTGCACATGCTTGGGTCCCACTCTTTAGGTTACATATGTAGCTGTAAAGGATTTATGGTTATCCTTGGCTGTACTTGCAACGTTTCCCTCAAAGGAGCCCTTGGAGGATTTGACAAGTTGTCTTATTTGTCTGTTGAGGCTGAGGAGAGTGCTTTTCCATTGTTGGGGCCTTGCCTTTGTATTCTTGGACAGCAACTTTCTGCATTTATTGTAAAGTTTATTTATGCTGGATGTCCACCATGGCAGCCTATTTTTACTTGGGGCTCTGGCTTTGATTCTGTCTGGTACGGTCAAGTTTATACACTTATCTAAATGGTTGTACAGGGCTTTAGTGTAAGCTTCTGCGTAGTTACCACTTCTAGCTTGGGGTGGGGGTTGGAATGCATTTATACCTTCACCTAGGAGTGTGCAGTTTGCCTTGGTGAATTTTTTTTAGTCTGATTTCACCCTTTGTGAGTTCTGGTGTTAGTGCCAGCTCGAAGGTGACTGATTTGTGGTCAGTTTTAACTAATGAGGTCTGACAGTTGCAGCAGTGCATCTGTTTGACATGTTGGTAAGGACCAGATCCAGAATGATTTGTTCCCTTTGTCGGGGTATGGACAATTTGTTCCAGGGCATTTGAAGTAATTATGTCAAGGAACATTTGCGCTAGCAAGTTTGGGCTAGCATAGGTTTCCCAATTGATGGTGGGATAACTGAAATCCCCCATAGCAAGTGTGTTCAGTAAAACTTGGATTGTCTCCAGTTTTGTCAAGTAGGCGTCATGGGCGTTGTGAGCCATGGAGGGGGATCTATAACTGGCTATGACTTGAGTGGGGGGGGGGGGGGGGGGCTTACCCACTGTAAACTGGACCTGGAGTAATTCCATGTAGTTGTCCGGTCTAACTAGACAGGAGGTGAATTTATCCCTAATACAGATTGAAACACCACCTCCTTTGGTTTTCACACATTCATTTTGTGGTCTAAAGTTGTGGAAGGTATTGTAGCCCTGCAATGTTGAGGTACTCTCTGAGGCCTTGAACCAGGCCAAACTTCAAAATGTACTGGCTTAGTGAGGAACTCTGTTCTTTCTACTGTTACTTGCTTGTTGCTGTCTTAGTAGGCTTCAGTATTTTGATGTGCTTTTATTTCTGCAGATTTTGTACAACAGGCTGCAATTTAACTGGACCAGCTCTTTTCTTTTTTAGTTTCTAGGCTAACTCCCTTCTCCTGGTTTTAGTTCTGCCCTCTGTACAACTAGTTCCTTGCTTTGCCTCCTTCCTGTTCTTAGAGTGAATAGGTATATCGAGCATGCCTCTCAAATATTCTGATTTTCGCAGAATGTCCAGATTTTTGCCTCATATTTTTGGTCTGTTCCTCATAAAACTTGTAGTTTTCTGGCAAATCAGTGATGCAGTTAGCCTAGTACTAATATACAAACCTATAACGACTGAAGCCACTAAATAATGGCATACGTTTGAATTTCAGACTTCGTTATCTTTTGGAAAATGCATGCTAACACAAATAATGTAATTTCAGCAATTTAAGTTTGCAGGAGCAATATTTAAAATCTGTCCCCATTTTTTGGCCTTTCCCCCATTACTTTAGGCTTTGTCCACATTTCTTGCACTAAGAGGTTGAGAGGTATGATATCAGGTTGCTGTTCTGTCTCTTGTTAAGTATATCAGCTTGCCAGACTGTCTATAGATTATTCCTCCTCCAACTTTTTCTACAGAATTTAAAACTGGGGAAAACATTTCCTAGTATTAACTCATGGGCCAGGTCAAAGGTTACAGCTACAGAATGTAACAAGTTTCCTAGCACTTTTTTTTTTCAATTTGTACATATGTAAGGGGATAGTGTACTTACTTTTTGATTGTTAGTTAACTTATGCTTATATACCCTAGGAATCCTTCGTAAAGTAAGTAGTGTTCCAGAATCTAGTAGTGCTTGAAGCACTTTCACTTCTTAACCCTATACAGCAGAGTGCACCTCCAGGTGTTTCTGCAGTTACATCCTATTGTGCCTCTAAGTGTCAAATATTGCTTGTTCATATTTGCATTAATAATTCCAAAATCATGCTATATACAAGTTATCAGAATATTTTATCTTGAAACATACATGATGGCAAACACAATTATATTAACATTTGACCTCTGTCAATGAGTATTTGTTAAAACTGTAAGGTGATACCTTAATTTTATAAAGGCTTAAGCCAAGCCCACTGGGAGTTAAAGGTGCACACTCGGAGCTGTACTGGAGGGAATGAGTTAAAATACAGTACATTTTACCAGCTTGGTTTTAACATTTTGACACTGGGCTGTGTTAGTTTTCTAGGTGTTGAGAAACACCTGTTCAAAACATGCATTTCAGTTCTCAAACTAGTATCCCCTTTACATAACTTTTACTCCATATTTCTAATTCATTAACATGTTATATTTTGTTTCTCTAACAAGAGAGCATAAGTCTCATTTGTTCATTTTCTTGGTACTACTGTAGCCTTTGAAACAGGCACTGTATTTTAAGCATCATGTCAGCAACTGACCTACTACTAAACAGTGGGTCATTAAATCAGCAAATTATCTAATGCAGAACTCTTTGGCAGATTTTCTTTACTGTCAGGTTCAAAGACTTTAACACGTACTATGCACTTACTGGTTTGTTCATCTTGCTTTTTATATTACCACTTGCAAACAGTTCTTTATTAAAATTCACTCCATTTCCAGAGTTTGCAGTTTTATTGGCCAGTCCTATAGCTGCTAATGTAACTGTTTATGTTATTGATCAGTCCTTGCTTGTGAGCCTGCATGTCTATGCAGCAATTCCTCCATGGTCACACTTATGGAGCAGTCCCATACAGTTGCTAGGAAGTGAATTCTCAACTCAAAGCAGCACCACACAACTGCTTTCTCTCCACTAAAACCAGTCACAAGCTTACTCTCTCAAATAGGTGATCACACTCCCCCAGGTCAGAAACACTGTTGCATGAAGCCAAATTGCTCCACATACTCACAAACAGGGGAGACTGCACTAACTTGGCTGCAACATTGGGGACTTCAAGCATGCATTTTTTGCCTGAAATGCCTGCTGCTTACTCCACTTGTGCATGCTTTACTAAGACACAGGAGGCAGGAATTAAAACTTTTACTAAGCTTTAAAAAAACTGAGACAGCTCACTTGCTTTCACAAACCACAAAAACAAACAGTCCCTTAAAAGTGTTAGTCCATAAAGTTCATCAGCCCATAAAAGGTTTCTCAGGATGCAGGCAGTCATCTCTATAGGCCCCACTCCAAGCTCAATTACTCATTGTGCTCGCAGACTCTATGCCTTCCCCCTGCACCTTACTCTCCGCTCCAGAAATTTCCAGATATTTCTTCTAGGCCTCACTCTCTG
Organism: Protopterus annectens; assembly: GCF_019279795.1. Taxonomy (NCBI): domain Eukaryota; kingdom Metazoa; phylum Chordata; order Ceratodontiformes; family Protopteridae; genus Protopterus; species Protopterus annectens. The sequence goes on from NC_056733.1 coordinate 1,401,943,371, forward strand.
TACCCAAAAATCTCCAAGTCTTTCTCCTTGGCCTCACTTTCAATCCCCAAAAAATCTCCAGGCCTGTCCCTTAGGCTTCATGCTGTGTCCCAAAAAATCACTTGGCCTTTCTCCTACTCAGACCAAAAGATTAAGCAAAACCTACAGTCAATACTTCACAGACTAGCCTCGAATGGGCCATCTCTCAGTCCACACTTTCCGGTCTTATTTTTATCTCACACACACCCTCCGGAGACATTCTAACTTAGATTTGATCCTTCCAGGCTGAACTCTCCTATATGGAAGTAGAGTCTATATAATTGGTTAAATTGCTGTGGAATTAACCGCAAAAACATTCCCAAAGTTCATGTACTGCTTGCTATGCATTCTCAGGACATTTAAAGGCACTCACACATCAAAACACATTTAATACAAATTATACCATCTGAAAAACTTATTACAAATTTCTCCAAATTCAGCAATCTCAACACGATACAACTAAGCTCACTCAGTGCGTTACAAGTGTTACACAAAGGCTGGCAAATGGCATTGAAAATGTATCAGTACGTCGACCCATAGCTTAGTGACTCTGAACATTCAACAGACGATTTCATTCTATTTCATTTAACTGGAATCCTTGACAGTGCTCCGTCCAAGCAAATAATATTCCCCAAGTTGTGCACAGCTCAAACAGTGAATGTCCATCTCTCCTTCACTCTAACTGAATGCTTTGTATATACTATAACCCATTTTATTCATCTGTACTCCTTGTCAGTACTATTCTTGTCTCATGGCCCAAGTCATGGCTGAAAAGGGTTTTCGGACCAGCTCATCCACCATGTTACCACACAGTAAGTAAATAAACAAACAAGCATGGCAAAGATGAGACAACAGCTTAATTCTCTACTACTGATGTTCCGTTTTACTGCTGCCTAAAGAGCTAGATACACTTTTCAAGTGGTATGCGAATAACCTTATATATCTTCAAATCTCCCTAGCAAATACCAAGAAATTGTTTTTTAATTCACCAACTAAAACTGCACTGTTTGTGAAAAAGTTAATTTGGAAACACTGTTTCAAGTACAGCATTCAAAGCAATTACATTATGCAGTACAGATCACAACAGACGACTAACCTACAAAGGCACAACAGGAAATACATACACAGCTTACTCTTACAGCATTACTTTAATTTTTGCTGTTTCACAAGAAAAATATGACAATGTGGAATAGTAGTTGCAAGACCATCCTTTTAACATGTGAACTCTTGCACTGATACATATGATTGGAGCTTACAGGTACCAACAAAGCAACACATTCTTGCATAGGGCCAATAACCAAAACTACCGCAAGTGGAAAAAGTAGATGTTTTTAAGAAAGCTTATTCTGACTATTCAGTAAAAATGTTAGTCATGAAGCAAGGAAATACAATACACAATAGAATTAATAAATAATAATCCAATATAATATAAAATAATAATAAAGATATAATTTGTTCCTACCATCCTGCCTTGTAGAGGCATTTACATGTGCTTGAAGAGGTGGACCATTTGCTGTTTGCACAGGGGGTGGTGCTCCAGTTGGTCGTGGTGGTCCAATAAGTGGCTTCCCAGGAATAAATGTAGTCGGTAAAGGCATGGATGACTTAGGTGGTGTAAGTTCTGGGAAAAAAAAGTCAATTTAGCAGGTGAAAACTGCTCATCAATAATTGCCTTACTGCATACATTCATCTCCTCCATACACAAAAAAAAAAAAAAAAAAAAAAAAAAATGTCCACTTTGCAAAACACATGAAAATATGATAATAACATTTCTTAAGTAACAACTTCACTTACTTGGGTTTCTATGCTTCCAAAACTAGAAATATGTTCAAAAACAATTGTGTGGAAAGGAACAACAGACAACATTAGAGAGAGAGAATAAGACAAACCACATTATGATAATGATTTAACAGCAATGTTACAATATGCACAGCTATGAACACAGTTCTAACATGTGACATTAAACAGTGTATGCTTTTCTAGTAAATATTTGATTCCGGAGAATACCTTTATTACTGTCAGAAGACTTAACCAATTATATTCTCATTACGGCATTTTAATCAAGAAAACCCAAAGAATGAAGTCTGCATTTTCTGATATTTTTAGACACTTTTCTTCACGGTAGAAAAGGATGACTACAGAATTCCTAGTTTTACAGCACCAGGATAAATAGAAGTTATGTTCTTACCATAACGTTCCAGGTTAGTTGTCTTCTTCTCGCCTTCTTCTTGCTGGATGGGTTCGGAGCCGACCTCGGCTCCGACTCGGCCACTCTAAAAGCTCGAGAGTTGGTTCCACCGGCTCGAGGCTCCCCTTATATCCCACAATGCTAGGCGTGAGTTACCTCAGATCTCGTTTGTAAGCTAGGCCCAGCTTATAATAGTAACAGAAAAACTATAAACAAAGTCCACCTCTATAAACCAGGGAGAAGAGAAGGGTGACCTACATCCTGATCCAGGAAAATATGCACAGCAGCATATACCTAAAGTAAAGAGGTGGTAGAAAGAGAGGTCACAATCAAAACTCCTCTAGGTCTGTCCAGGCAAGGGGGAAGGAGGGTGGGACGCAAGAAGAAGGCGAGAAGAAGACAACTAACATGGAACGTTATGGTAAGAACATAACTTCTATATGTTAAGTTGTCTATCTCGCCTTCATTCTTGCTGGATGGGACCGCGTCCCTAGCACCTTGTCCCGGGTGGCCTAACGGAACAGACTCTTGAGAACAGTGGAACCAAAGTTAGCTCTATGCCTAGAAGCTAAATCCAACTTATAATGAGAAATGAAAGTGTGAGGAGTAGCCCAAGTAGCCGCTGCACAAATGGTGTCCATAGGCAGTCTGTCTTGGAAGGCTATAGAAGTAGCCAAAGCTCTGGTAGAATGGGCTTTAGGTTTGTTAGGCAGCTTTTGGTGTCTAATTTCATAAACAAGGGAAATCAGAGATGTTAGCCATCTAGATAATGATACCTTTGAAACTGAAAGTCCCTTTCTGCCTTCTGCATAAGAGACAAACAGTTGGTCAGATTTTCTGAATTGTTTAGTTCTATCCAAATAGTACCTTAACTGACGATGAACATCTAGCCAATGCAATTTTTGTTCAGACCTGTTAGAATATTCTGGAAAAACACAGGGAGGTCAATGGTTTGATTTAGGTTAGACGCCGAGGCTATCTTAGGTAAAAAAGACGGGTTAGTTCGTAAAGATACCCTGTCCTTATGGAACAACAGATAAGGAGGTCGACAGCTGAGTGCATGAAGTTCTGAAACTCTTCTAGCTGAAGTAATAGCTACCAGAAAGAGTGTCTTCCATGATAGCAATTTTAAAGAACAGGAGGCTGCAGGTTCGAAAGGGGAAAGAATCAAAGAACTAAGAACTAAATTTAGGTCCCAAGGAGGAGGAGGATTTCTTATAGGAGGTCTGAGTAGAAAAACTCCTTTCAAAAAGGCTTTGCAAAGCTTGTGGGACATTATGGCAGACTCTGAAATGCCCACATGAAAGTTAGAAATAGCTGCCAATTGAACTTTAAGAGTAGAAGGAGATGAACCTGCATGGAAGAGTTCAGCTAGAAAATCAAGGACCATTTGGATGGAAGCAGTGAAAGGATCTATGTCCCTTCCTTGAGCCCAATAGTAAACGTTCCACTTACTCAAATAAATCTTTCGAGTGGAAGATTTATGGGAAGCTATCAAAATATCTCGAACAGAGTGAGATATTTGAGGAAGCCTGGCTAAGGTTGGAATTGGAGGAACCAAGCAGTGAGGTTCAGAGAGGGAAGGGAGCGATGAAACTGACCCGACTGATGGATCAAAAGATCTGGAACTAGGTCCAGATGCCAAGGTCGCTACAACAGAAAATGATGTAGAAAGGGGAACCAAACCTGTCGAGGCCAGTAAGGAGCAATGAGGATCAACGAGGCCTTCTGAGCGATAGCTTTCTGTATCACTTGAGAGATTAGTGGGAAGGGAGGAAATGCATACAGAAGTCCCCGGGGCCAAACTTGGACTAGAGCGTCTCTGCTGGGCTGGCCTGGTAAAGGGAATAGGGTGAAATAATCTCTGCACTTGCTGTTTTGGGGAGTAGCAAAAATGTCGCAGCAAGGCTGACCCCACTTGAGAAAAATTTCTCTCACAACAGAGTCTTTCAGAGACCACTCGTGAGGCATGAGGATAGCTCTGCTCAACTTGTCCGCGATTTGATTGGACTTACCGGGGATGTGCGTTGCTATCAGAAACCGCTGAGAAGAAATCGCCCATTGCCACAGCCGGAGTGCTTCTCGACACAGGGGGTAGGACCTGGTTCCGCCTTGTTTGTTGATATACCACACTACAGACATATTGTCCGTCTGGATTGTTATCGTTCCCAAGGGAAGAGAGTCTTGAAGGGCTTGCAATGCTAAAAGCACTGCTCTCATCTCTAGAACATTTATGTGCAAGTGGCATTCGTCTGGTTGCCATGTGCCCTGGACAGTTCTGCCCTGATAATGCCCCCCCCACCCGATCAGGGAGGCGTCCGTTGTCAGAGTAGCAACCGGAGGGGAAGGAACAAAGGGTCTTCCCAATAAGAGCTGAGGGGAAGACATCCACCACAGAAGATGATTTCTGCATGTTTGCGTAATCATAATGGTGTGGGACATCGGAAGTTGCTGGTATGACCATTGCGTGAAGAGCATCCATTGAAGGATTCTCATGTGGAATCTGGCTAATGGAAGCAGAGGTATGGCAGCCGCCATAATCCCCAACACTTTCAGAACTAACCTGGCTTTGATTCTGTTGTTGCTGAAGAGGAGCGAGACCAGTTTGTGTATGTCTGTTATTCTCTGATCTGTTAGTCTCGCAGACATGTTGACTGTGTCTAGATTTGCGCCTATGAAGGTAATAGTACGACAAGGCGACAAAACAGACTTTTCGCAATTTATTGAAATGCCTAAATTTTGACAAATGCGAAAGGTGTAGTCCCTGGCCATTAGAAGAAGATGCTTGGTGGGAGCTGTGAGGAGCCAGTCGTCCAAATATGGAAACACCTGGAATCCTTGACGTCTCAGGTGAGAAGCTACCACTGCCATGCATTTGGTAAACACCCGGGGGGCAGTGGTGAGACCAAAGGGCAGGGCCCTGAATTGAAAATGACTGGTTCCCAGCCTGAAGCGGAGGAATCTTCTGGAGCGTCTGTTCATTTTTATGTGATAGTACACATCCTGAAGGTCTATAGAGCACATCCAGTTTCCCTTTCTCAATAGGGGAAGGATGGACTGCAGCGTGACCATCCGAAATCTTGTTTTCTTGACTAACTTGTTCAAGATACTGAGATCCAAAATTGGTCTCCAGTCCCCTGTTTTCTTTGGAACTAAAAAGAACCTGGAGTAGATTCCGGATCCTTGCTGGTCTGCTGGAACTGGCTGAATTGCTCTTTTTGCAAGCAGCTTTGAAATTTCCAAAGCTGCAAGATCCCTTTGAGCGGGTGGAACATCTGGAAGGGATTTTTTTGATTGGTTTGGAATGCGAACGAAGGGAATGGAATAGCCTTCGGAAATGATGGACTGTACCCATTTGTCTTGAGTCAGGGATAGCCAGGCTTCTGGGTACAGTGACAATCTTCCCCCGACTGCCTCCGAAGGTGGGCAGTCGGGCAACACCTCAGGGATGCTGAAAGGGCTTATCAGAGAAGGTTTCTCGATTGCCCTGGTTCTGCGGACCCCCCCTGCCTCTAGGGCGACGTCTACCATTGTTGTTCCCCCCTCTGGCGGGAACCGACTCTGTCGTCAGGCGAAGTCCCTTGAGATTGTTTATGGAACCACATTTTTCCACTTTTCTGGCCTTTGGGGTAAGGCCTAGAAGGAGTAGAAAATGGACTCCGACGGCAGAAAGAGTCTTGCCATCCGTCTCGCACCTAGTCAAGGTTTCTTTCACTTGAGGACCAAAAAGAGATGGTCCATCAAACGGGGAATTAGTGAATGACGTTTTAAAGGGGTCCGCAAAGTTGCATAGCCGCATCCAGGCATGCCTGCGTAAGGCCACACCTGTCCCTGCGGCCCTGCTCGCTCCATCAGCCGCATAAGAAAGGAGGCGCATGGAGGAGTTAGCTATGGAGTTCAGGGTAGCCAGCTGAGTGTTCATCTTGTCTTGAAAACCCGCAGCCGTAGGATCCTTCAACATGTCACTCGCTTCTTTGATCAAGTCTCTTTGAAGACGAGTAAAATGGCATAGGTAGTTCAGCAAACGCATAGCAAAGGTCGCTGACGAGAACATCCGCTTCCCGTACCTGTCCATAGACCTAGATTCTTTGTTAGGGGGATGAACAGGCACTGAAGGATCAGCTAGTTCCTTCTTGGTGGCAGCAGCTACCACCATAGCATCCACAGAAACACCTTTTGTGAGAAATTGCTTGTCAGTTGGTGCTGTTATAAATTTGGAAGGTCTCCTGGGGGTAGGGTCCACTGAATCAGGAGCCGCCCAGGCCTTCTTTGCAACCACCTGCATGAGGGGATCAAAGGGGGGGAACACCCAGGAGGTGGAAGGGCGAGAGCCAAATGCCTCAAGATACACAGATTCATCCTCCGAAGGGTTAAGGGCTGGCCAATTTCCCCTCTGTTTCAGGATCTCTAGAATGTCTGCGAAAGAGACATCTTCAGAAGGGGAACGTGGGGAACCCTCGGAATCCTCTAAATCTGTGTCAGAGGTGACAGACTCAGGTGAGTCTATGTGCTTCCTCTTACACTTTTCTCTTCCTAGGGGGCTCCCCTGCCAATTCAGGGGAGGCTTCGGAAGAGGATGAGATCCCCACAGGGGATTCTTGAGGAGCTGGCTCTCTGCGGTCTGGGATGAGGGAGTGAGTCGACATAACCAAAGGCACCGAAGAGGGAGGGGCGGACGGAGCCGACTGTGGAGTCGAACAAGGTTCCAACACACTCCGCATGACCTCGAACGCACCCCTGTCCGGCAGAGCCAGAGGTTCCCGCTCCGAGAAGCTGAGAACCTCCCTCGGCACCGACAGAGATGGCTCCGAGGCCGATGTCGGAGCCGAACTCACCAGCGCCGAAGCACCGAGAGGGAGAGGGGGGTCGGACAAGGGTCCGATGCCACTCACCCCCTCGGAGCCGACGAGGGAAGCCCGGCGCCGAGATTCTTCAAAGAAGAAATCGGAGCCGGCAGCGGGCGAAGACAATTGTATCGGCTCCGACGCTACCACAGTCTCAGTCCCGAGGCGCCCGGCCCGAGCTCAAAGGAGTCGGAGGAGGAATATTTATAGGAACAAGTTGAGGCATCGACTGATGAGTCGGACTCTGGAGCATTTGGGCCAGTGCCTCGGACTTCAAAAGTCTACTCACTACCCTCTGGAGGTCGTGATCTGAGAGCCTCGATGACCTGGAGGAGTGAGATCTGTGGCTCCGTTCAGACAGCAGGGGAGACGCTGGAGCCAAATGAACGGAGCCAAGGGACGGTGACCTCGATCTCTTTCTAGATGTCGGCTCCGATGGTCTGATCGGAGCCGACCCAGGAATCTCTAATGCCTCGGCTCCGGCACAGATACTGCAGTCAAAGACTCATCGGCTCTAGCCGGAGCCGATGAAGCAGTAGGCTTCGAAGCCTTAGGCCTCGACTCTGAAGCTGGAGCCGAGGTCTTGGAAGCCTTAGAAGGTTTCCCCGATGACACAGAAAGGGAACCTTCAGGCTTAATCAAACCCCTTAAAATGAGTTTATTTTTTCTCTCCTGCAGGACTCTAGGGCTGAAGTCATGGCATACAGCACAAGAGTCCTGCAGGTGTAAAGGTCCCAGGCAATACACACAAGAAGTGTGACCGTCTGTCAGAGACATTTTCTGACAGCACAAGTCACACTTCTTGAAGCCTGAGACCTTTGAATCCTTAGACATACTCAAGGAACCGAAGTGTAATCACACACAGAAAACATGCACACACAGATTACACTGATAGGGGTTTAAAGGGAATTATTTAAACTAAAGGGTAAGTTAAGTTAAAACTCCCTAATCAAACACATACACACCCTAAGGATAGGGAAGGAAGGGCCCGAAGGCCTTTGGGAAAGAACTATAAGTTCTTTAGAAAAAAAGGGGGCTGGATAAAAGGTAGAAGGGATAATATCCACTACACTAAGGGGAAAGAAAAATACACTAAGCTAGCTTAAGTCTAAAGAATTTAAACTAGTCTAACTTTCACTAACCTGGAGCCGGTAGAAAACACACCTCGATCGCTGTAGCGGCAAACGAGATCTGAGGTAACTCACGCCTAGCACTGTGGGATATAAGGGGAGCCTCGAGCCGGTGGAACCAACTCTCGAGCTTTTAGAGTGGCCGAGTCGGAGCCGAGGTCGGCTCCGAACCCATCCAGCAAGAATGAAGGCGAGATAGACAACTTAACATCTGTAGTTTTTTTTTATACATTACCTCAGCAACAATGCAAACTGTTCTACTCCACTAATCTACACTGCTTAAAAAGAAAAAAAATCCTTTTCCTCCTAGGTCATGGTCTACCTGAATAAAAAGAGAAGTACTTCCCATAACGGTGGATCCTCTTCATCCTAGACTGCTGGATATGACTGATGACTACCAAGGCAGTTACTGGAACAGATCCATCCTTTCCTAGTATTTTTTTGCATCAAGCTCCTTCAAGATTTTTTACCTCCCATAGTTACGCTGTGCACTAAATGTCCACAAACTGAGATTGCTCACTACCAAAGTTGATGATGTGCTTAACACAATAAATAAATGGCTACAATGAGGTAGAAGAACTTCAGACTGGTCTGCCAGGTCCTTAGAAAAGGTGACAATTTGGAAGGGGGATAGTGGGAGGGATGTAGTTATCAGAATGCCTAGAATGAAAAGGAACCATCATTACGTCAAGTGCATAGCTTCTGTATCCTACTTCATCCAGTCTGCTCAGACTAATGGGTCAGAATCCCATGCTACCTGAATTCTTGAGTGGCATTATAACAATATACCTCTAGGAACAGTAGCTCCAAAGGATCATCTGGATCTGGAACTTTTACTCAGTTTGTAACAAACTGGCAAACATGCAATGTAGACCATGTTGCTGTGGCACAAATTTCATCCACAGGAGAATTTCTGACAGGAAATGCCCTCGGGCAGATAGCCTAGCACCTACCTATGAACCTATACAGAAAATACACCCCTGGGATCACTTCACTGGCTCTTCTTGACAGAGGCTCAGTTAATTAATCAATGGGGCAGCGAAAGCTGACACACTCTGGCTAGGCTTATAAATGCCCTCGGGCAGATAGCCTAGTACCTACCTATGAACCTATGACCATTTTTCTGATTTGCTTTTTGAAGAGTATGCAAAGAATATGCAGTCAGACAGCAATTTGGACAAAATTATCTTAGAAACTTTTTGGCAAACCTTATTAGGTGGAAAGGAAACAAACTACTCATCTTTTCTGTCTAATTTAGTCCTACCGAAGTAAAATCTGAGATGGTTATGTACATCTAGGCTGGGTAGGATGCACTCTCATTTGTGAGAATGATTGGGAAAGAAAGCCAGTATTTATTGGTTTAGACTGGACTCTGAGGCAATCTTCGAGATAAAGGAAGGATTACTTTGGAGAGATACCATCTTTATGAAAGACCAACTACAGAGTGTTGGAAGACAAGGCTTGTAGTTCTGAAAATCAGCTTGAACACAGTTTTCTAATATAACAACGAAATGCTGTGTAGAACAAGTTGGTTCAAATGGGAGATTTTCTCAGTATTCTAATATAAAATTTAAATCCCAGGATGGAATTGGGTCTTCTGTAACTGGAAGTGACTTCAAGTAAGTTAGCAACTAAAGGACCTCTGGAATAGAAACAGAAAAAAGAATCAATACCCGGGTTTCAATGCCCATAAGAAGTGTTTGTTTTTATAGTTTATGAGTGGATTGTTTTCAATATGCTGAGACAGTATAAACTACACTACTAGATAATGAAGGGTGACTGAACATCAGGGCAACTGGAGAAACTATGTAGTGATTTCAGGTTTTTTAAGACCAAGTGAGACTGCCCAGACAAATTTAAGAGAAGATCCCGATAAAGATCTAGAAGCCATGGATGGCTTCATTAGATGAGCCCTGAGCAAGGAAAAATCAGATTTGCCTTGGCCAAAATGGAGCAATGAAGACTGCACCAGCTTTGCATGCTGCTGCTTTCTATAAAAGTCAGGAGATTGCAAGAGAATATATATGTGTACAGAAGTATTGAGGGCCCCAGTCTTATAACAGCATCTCTTGGAAACTGTCCCTCTGGGAGAATCTGGGCAAAGTAGCTGCTGCACTTGCTGCTGGACAGGGATGTAAACAAACTGCAACAAGGCTAGCCCTAGTTGCAGAAGATTCACTGGGCTACTTCCGGATTGAAGGTCCACTTGTGAGGTAACAGGTTGGACCTGGTGAACCTGTTCGCTAGACAAATGGCTCACCCAGAGACACACATTGCAATTAGAAAGTGAAATGATTACAAAATCCTCATGGCCTCTCTGCAAAGGGGTTAAGATTTGATTTCTCCTTGCTTGTCCAAATACTGCATGACAGACATGTGGGTTTGACTGGAAATCACTCTCAGGATAAGGAGGTTCTGAAATTCCTACATCACAAGGAGTACTGCCCTCAACTCCAGGACATTGTCTGAGTGGAGACTGACAGTGCAGTCTTTAGTTTCCAATGACAGCCTATAAATCGAAGGCTTGAGTTGACTGAAACTTTGACTTTTCATAACTTAAATAAATATCTAACAATAGGTAGAGCTGCAGCAAGTAATATCCAGCTATAATGAACTGAAATGTTGGCACTCGAAATGCAGGGTACCGACAAACTGAAAAAAAGGCAGAAAAGCCAGGAGAAGAGCGAATCTCTAAAAATCGCTCCTATCCTTTAAGCTTTTTTTTTTTTTGCAAGCCTCCCACACCCCATGAACGTATATATACCAACTCTTAAGATCACCATACTTTGGAAAAAAAGGAATATACATAAACAAAGTCATCTTGGACTTGGTATATGCAAGTCTGTTTTTTAGCCATTCAGTCTCCATGTTTTGAGATTCACTCAAGTGGGTCCCGACATTTGAAATGCTTTACTACTGGGAAGGCTGAAGAGCATTTTGACCTGGGGAAGGCAGCAGCAAACCCAGATCTGGCTCTGGCTACTGTACTGAGGTTGGAATGTTGGGAGAAGGTATGTACAAAGGACCAAGCAACTGCTTCCAGAAAAAGTCTGGGTAGGTGCACCTTTTAGAAATACTGTACTGGTAGCTTTTTCTCTTGTTAAAAGAGCCCTAACTCTGCCAGGAATCTGCTTCCCATGGTGAGAGTAACAAAATGTAATAAGGTTGTCTATTCATTTGAGAATGGTCAGCTCCCCCCGTAGTTTGTCAGGTTTACCGTCTGCAAATGCCACCAACAGCTGGTTAGATCTGTTTGGGAATTTTGTTCTGTGCAGACAGAATCTCAGTAGTCTGTGCACGTCTAAGGAGTATGGGGATACTTTACATCACGTTCTGCTGACTGGGAAAGAATGCAGGGAGATGACAGCTTGACTCAGGTAGACCTACGATGCCATCTTGGACAAGAAGAAATGGTTAGTTCTCAAGATTTCTCTGTCTTTGTGAAAAATGAGGAAGTATCCTATGCACATTAGAGATTGAAGCTTGGACATATGCCTGTCTGAGGTGACTGCCAGCAGTAGTGCTGTTTTCCAAGTAATCAATTTAAGTGGTGCTTAGACCTCTGGCTTACAGGATAGCAGTGTTAATTTTTTCAGGACAAAATTTAAGTCACACGAAGGTGCAGGCTCTCATCTGAGTGGCTGGGTCCCTAGTCAGTTTGCCACTTTCTTTGATACCTAGGCCTTTTCCCCAAGGGGATTTCGCTTTTTCAGATCCTTTAATGACTTAATTTTTTCCCCTTCTTGTCCAGTCTCTCAAGCATCTTGTCAGCTGGGGATCCAAACAGAAAGTCCTTGGCTAGTGAGGAATTAAGTAGCTCAGCTTTAACTTAATTTAACAAAGGTTGTGTCCTCAGTCCCACGCATGACTCCTTGTGACAGACCCTGTAGCAGGCCACCATGCATGACACAGCCAAAGCATCGCACCTACATTGCAGTGAATGTTTTGGACACACGAATGCCTACATTACACAATTTCTGGATGTCCCTCTGGAGGTTCCTGCCCCCCCCCGTGTTAAGTTTCTTTAGTTCCTAGACTGACTTCAGGTATTTCAGCACATGGAAACGGGAGTTCGCAGCTCTCATGGCTTGGGTGGCTAAGGGCTGATGCAAGTTTTCTTGCTAAATTGGTCAAGAAGTCTACCCTCCCTATCATTTGGCTAGGGATTCATGGCTGAAGCCCAGATGATCTCTTGGTGGATTCCACAGACACCACAGCGGAGCTGGCTTTAGGTTTTTACAGAAGGGCCTGTAGAATTCAAGCACTCTAAAAGTGATCAGGTTTTCTGGGGGCAGGAAGAAGGTAATAAATCTGCAGTGAAATGTCAGCAAACACATTCTCCAAGACTCTTCAGACTGGAGGTATTCTCAGGGGTCTTAGGGGCAGGGAGGCTCAAGAGTCTTCTATAATTAGCATGGGCGAATTCTTAATACTCGTAATTAAAGGACTGCTTCACTCTATGAAGGTAACCCCTAAAAAAATCCTCAGTGGATAAAGCTGAGGACAAGGTGTTTTCTGAGTCAGAATCCAAGTACTGTTGAGGGGGGAAGATGCTTTACATAGACAAGTTCCTCTTCATCCTCTGACTCTGAAGAATCTGAATTTCTCTGAGGATGAGTCCCTTTTTTTCTCCCAGGGAAGATCCTGGCACAGATTCCCTTTCCAGGGTACGCTACCTTAATTCATGAAGTCCATGTAAATTTACTCCAGCCTGCCTAAGCCTTGTGGAGAGACCTGAGCTGAAGACTCAGACGATCTGGGCAATGCTGGCTGAGGCACACTTATCTATCTTTTTGGTTTGAGTGTCTCGGCCTTGGGAGTGGAAGGCAACACCTCCGGTTATGGTTGCATGGCTGTGCCTCAGTCTGGTTCCCAGGTAATTCCTCCCAAACTACTACCAAGGGAATACTGCACTCAGCCTCAGTCACTAGAATCCTGGCATCAGAAGCTATGGTCTGTTTAGTGGCTTCATACTCTGATGTTGATCTGTTGTCTACACACAAGGACTATGCAGTATTCATGGCAGCCTCCAGAGGGAAAGCACCAGCAGACTCTGGTCTGACAGGAGTTGGACCAGAGGACTGCAAAGCTGGCTCACTGGAGTTATCAATCTCTCAATGAGGTGGGGAGTCTGACACAGTGATGTCTTCTCCCTCCAGCAATCACCTTTAGGTATTTACCTTTTCATTTTTAGGGAATGATGCCCTGGGAACCAGCAGATGCCATAATGTGCAAAGGCTGGACCCTATCTGATTCCAAATGTAGTTGGAAGGATTCAGCCCTGCTTTTCATAGCCTTGTTGTTAAACCTAGAACAAAAATGGTGGTTTGGCACACTGTGTTGAGTCCCTAAATGGAACAAACAATAGGAGTAGTAGTCTTATGTGGGAAAGAAATCCCCTATAACATAACTATTGACTTTTTAAAACACTAAACAACCAAATTCAAATTACTCTTAAGATACAGAAAGTTCCCCAATGGAGCTGAATCCTCTGGTACTTCAAGAAAACTGACAGACTGATGAACCTCATATAACGCGGTCTTGTGCAATGGACTTAAAAAAGAAAGACCTGAACATGGCAATCTTCAGTTTATCTTTATATTACAGATGTCCCGACGTCAAACAGCAAGGACACCCACCAGCTGGGGGATAATAAAAGGCACTGGTTTACAGGCTTCAGCATGGCAGAAATCCCCAAGACTTGGTACTGCAACACTGACTATTTAAAACATCTACTGTTGCCCGAGTCAAAAGGAAGTCATCACTATTATCTTTGAAGAGTCCTTCTGCATCCTTAGAAGAACATGTTTCCCAGTCTAAAGAGCGGTATTTAAAGTATCCCATGAATAGGGTATTTGGTGTAATAATGAGTGTGGGATTCAAGGGACACTTAGGGTGACCTACAGCTTGCTAGGATATGGTGTGGAACACAAGACATTATGTTCTGGAGAGAAGACTGGGAGACGAATAGATTGGCTCAAAGTATATTCAGAGACAACTTTAAGCATAAAGGAAGGATTAATTCTTAAGGAAATCTAATCTCTGTGGAAAATTAGACAAGGCTGACCCACCATAAGGGCTTACAACTCAGATACTCTTCTTAAAGAAGGCAGAACAATAAGCAAAACTGTTTTCCATGTTATGAACCTCAAGTCACCCAGACAGATCTATTCAAATGGAGCTAGAGTAAATTTTTCCAAGACAAAATTAAGATCCCAAGGAGGAGACACTTGTTTTCTAGGAGGCTTGGCATGCAATAACCCTTTCAAAAACATTCTTATATGTGCATGCACTGAAAGAGGAGGAGCCATAAGTAGACATACTGAAATGACAGACAGGGATATCTTGATGGAGGAGTAAGACACAGGATAACAACACACACAAACAACAGAGAACCAGAGAAACACTAGCCTTAAAGTGGTCCTAGCTCCTGTCTTGGTACCAACTAGAAAATCTTTTCCATTTACTAATATATGATTTTCTAGTAGGTTTATCTTGCCTCCTTTAATATCTGCTGCACATCCTCAGAAAATAACTGCCTAAAGGTATTGAGACTATAATCTAGGCAGTTAGTTGGAGATGGGATGTGCCAAACATCCCTTGTCTCGTGTGACTAGGTCCAGGCTGTGAGGAAGCTTGGGGTGATTGCCCCTGCCCATTTCCAAAAGAAGGGAAAACTACTGTTGCCTGGGTCAAAAGGGAGTCACCACAGTGATCATTAACGAGTCCTTCTGAAACATCAGAATAGCCCTGGACATTAATGGAAAAGCATACAGGAATGTTCCTGTCCAAAGGAAATAAAAGGCATCCCTTTTCCAGTCCTCTTTGCATGGAGACCTCGAGTAGAATTTTGTCAACCATTTGTTTTAACTACAGGCAAAAAGATTCACCCAAGGTGTTCCCCACAGCTGGATCAATTCCTGGAAGGCAGTACAGTTTTGTAAAATCTTACCATAAAAGTAAATGTCCTTCCCTTCACTGTTGCAGTATTCCTTACACTAGGGAGATCCCCTGCCAAAGGTAGCCCAAAGTCCTGCCAGTATACCAAGTCCTTAGGTTTACTAGTACATTGCACATCACACGTATGCTCCCCACTCATGGCATAGGGCATAAAGGTGATATATGGATGTACCTACCTCAAAACTTGAAAAGCCTTAGGAGGAACAACAGTCCAAGAAGTAAAGGAAAGGGGAGGAGGGAAGAAGCGAATACTACAACAGTGAAGGGGAAGGACATCTATTGTTAGGTAAGATTTTACACAATTGTACTATGTCCTTCCATATCACCGTTGCAGTATTCCTTACAGTAGGGAGAGTTCAAAAGCTGGAGAGGAAACTTGGGAGAAGGAACGTCCAGCAGAGCCCTCAAGAAAGCCATGCAGGACTGCCCTGGCAAATCCGTCTCTAGCTCTGGAAACCACATCCAGCTTGCAATATTTAGTAAAACTATGTGCATTAGTCCAAGTAGCTGACTCAAGGATGGAATTTGTATCCAGACCTTTGAAAAAAGCACAAGAGGAAGCCACAGCCTTGGTAGAATGAGCCTTAACAGAAGCAAAAAAAATTCCCCATGAAAAGAGTAACCAAAGGAAATGGCCCCAGAAATCCATGAAGAAATAGTTTGCTTAGAAACAGTCAACCCTAGGGACCTAGGGTAAAAAGAAACAAAGTTGCTCAGATTTATGAAAGGCTTTAGTTTTATCCAAGTAATATTTGAGTTGTTTAAACAAATCCAAGATGTGAAGAACCTTCTCACTAGCAGACTATGGAGAAGGGGGAAAAAGTGGGCAAATGAATAGACTGATTAAGAGAGACTCCCTTAACCACCATGGACATAAAAGAAGGATTTGTACAAAGACACATCCTGTCCCTTTGAAAAACTAAAAAAAAGGAGGGACAGCTGTAAGGGCCTTCTGACTGAAGTAAGGGTCAAAAGATGAACAGTCTTCAAAGTACAGTGCTGTAAGAAAGAAGAAGCTGCAGGTTCAAAAGGAGCCTGGGCCAATTTTTCAAGAACAAAATTAAGGTCCCAGGAAGGAGGAATAGGCTTCCTGGGAGGCCTGATATGAATGACACCTTTAAGGAACTGCATGACCTCAAATCTAGAACCCAAAGGAGGAGTCAAAGGCAGACAAGCAGAGACAGTACCCCCCTTGTCTGCTGATATACCACATCACTGTGGTATTGTCTGTAAAGATTTTGAGGGTACCCAGAAAGAATAGAGAACACAAGAACTGAAGAGCTTTCATCTCAAATTTTGATATGATCCTCCTCCTGACGAACAGGCCAAAGATCTCAAAGTTTTAGAGTGCTGAAAGAAGCTCTCCACTCCATGTCCGAGGCATTTGAGTAGTGTTTCTTAGAGGGGACTGGGGGCTAAAAAGGAAGAGGGGACTGGGGGCTAAAAAGGAAGCCCTGGGTTTAGAGATAGCTGATGGATCCACCACTGAAGCTCTAGCTTGAGGCATGGAAAAAGAGGAATTTAAAGTCCAAACGATGAGAATGTTGAAGCCCGACTGACTTTAGGAGCCACTGAAGCTTTCTCATATGAAGCCCGCCTACAGGAAGCATATGAATGGTGTAAGCCATGCACCCCAGAGCCCTTAAACTCCCTGTCTGTAACTGAGACCAGAGGAAGAAGGGATTGAAAAAAAAGACAGTTAAAGCCTTGGGAGGTAGCAGAGATGCCAGCAGGAATGGTCTGGAGCCTGCATCTGAGAAAAACATGATCCTGAGGAGGAGTCCGGAAGGATTTTTGGAAATTTACTGTAAATCCTAAAGTCTGCAAGAGGCAAAGAGCATAGTGAAGGTGCTGAAGCTAGGTCTTAGGAGAGGAAGCCTGAATGAGCAGGTCACCCAGATAAGGAAAGATCTGTATTCCCCTCATCCTGCAACACACAATCACAAGAGCACGGCATTTGGTGAAGACCTCTAGGGCAGTAGAGAGGACAAGGGGCAAAGCAAAGAACTGAAAATGCAAGAAAGAAACAGGAAAACACATAATTCCTGAAATGGTGATGAACAGGAGCATGAAAATATGCATCCTTGAGATCTAGAGAGACCTGAAAAGCCTGGGAGAGAAAAAAAAGAAACCAGGTTTGAATGGATAGCATTCAAAAGGAAAGACCCTTTAAAGAAGTGTTGAGATGAGAAAGCTCCAGAATGGGTCTTCTAGGTCCCTTCTCTCTTGGGAACCAGAAACATTCTGGAATAAATCCCCTTCACCTTTTGAGAAGCAGAAACTGCTTGGATGGTGTCTTGAGACTAAAGGCTCTGAAAGACATCCGGAAGAAGGGCAGCTATTCCTGAGGAGACTGAGGAATGTCCAAAACGGGATTTCCATACCATGTAATACCCCTGATGAATGATGGAGAGAACCCAAGAATCTTAAGTGATACTTAACCAATAGTGAAGAGAAAGGAACTTGACTTAAGAGGGTGGGAAGAACAGTCAGACAGAACCAGGTTTGTCTGGAAAAGGAGGCTTCCGAGCTGTAGGAGTCTGAGTAGACTTAGCAGAAGGAGCCCTTCTAGAACCCTTTTACCTTTGGGAGGAGGGCAAGACTGCCTACGTACAAAAGCAGGCTTGGTAGGATAATTCCTCTGAAATTTGGGAACAGGGGAAACAAAAATATGTTTTAATTCCTGCAAGGCCTTACCCTTCTCTTGCAAGGATTTAAGCTCAGCAGAAGCAGAACCAAAGAGATTTTTGTTGCCAAGAGGAGCATCCACCAATTTGGCCTATATGATCAGGTAAAGGCTGGAGCCGATGCAAAGAATAATGTTTTAACGCAGAACCAAAGGCAGCAGCTCTAGAAGAAGCATCAGCTGCATCATAACTACATTTAATAGAATGACGGACCACTTGAGAACAACCCAACAAACAGAGGGCTGAAGCCTTCCCCTCAAAGTCTGGAGGGCCAGAAACAACCTGAAAGGCCTGGGAAAGAAGAGCTAAAACATACCTGGTCATATGGGTCTGGTAGTTAGCCCATAAAGTCAGGGCAGCAGCACAATACACATTTTTGCCTGACCTTTCTATGGCTCTACTGTCCTTAGAAGGAAGCAACTTAGTGGAAGGCAGCAGTTTGGAAGGGTTGTCTGAAGAAACAAAAAGAAAAACAACAGCGGGGTCAGCAGAAGGACATTTGTAAATAAACTTACAATAATCAGGTACTTTATAAAAAAAAAATCAGTTTTTTAGGAGATGGGGTCTAAGAGTCAGGAGCATGAGAAACTAATGAAAAAGTACCTAACGAGGCAGCAAGGACAGGAGGGACAGCAGAAGGCTTAGGAGACTTCATGTGGAGGAGTTCATAATATCTATTCTGGACATCAGAAACTTTAACAATCCCATTTGAAAAATTCCATTGTCCAGGAAATAGTAACCCCAAAAGAAAGCACTTCCAAGGGAAAATTTAGACGAGAGGAGTCCTCCTTCTCAGAGCCATATTCTAATGGAGAAGGAATCTGAGAAGAATACACTAAAAGCTTCTTCGGAATCCAATTCCTCATCAGAAGAGTCCTGCACCCTAGGCCTCTTAAGAGGAGCAGAAGACCCGGGGGGGGGGGGGCAGGAAAATAAACTCCCTGTGGAAGTTTCAAAGACATAAGTGCATTAAACAATCCCTGTGTGAAATGCTGTCACGCATGCTGAGGACCCTTATGAGCAAGGGAAATTTATTTAGTTTTCTGTTTTTTTTTTTCAAGGGGACATCAGCCCTTAAGACCTTAGGAGGTTTAGACCATTGCCTGCACTCAATCAACATAGTAGGAATTTTCTCTCTGACAAGAATCTGCGAAACACCCCTTGGATATTATCAGCAGTGGTTACCCCTCAACATCTGTAACAAATGTCTGGAGAGCCTCCGAGGATATATAAAATACTGGATCCATGCTGGCCTCTGAAGTGGTTGCTGCGAAGGAGTCCGATGGAATGACCGGATGATCCTCCGGGCTTTAACTAGCCTAGAGACAGATGTCCGGGGAGGAGGTAAAGCAGCCAACTCTGAGCTAACTTTTTTGGTCATCTTCTTGGCAGACGGCTGACTCTCCGGCCAGGACTATTCTGCCATTGCACCTTGTGCCAACAACTTAAGATGCTGGTTCTAAAAGTAGATGGATAAACAGGAGAGATGACTACAAAGAGTTTTAGGGACAAATGCCTGATAAATCAGCATGACATATGGTCATGAGAAGCACCCAAACACAACAAAGACTGCTCATGATGGTCCTTATGGGAAATTTGTCTCCCACACTGACAATTTCCCTTTCTGGATGACATGTAACCTCACAACAAAAATAAACAGTAAGAGAAGAAAACCCCCCCGACAGGGAACTTCCCTAAAACAGTCTGGTAACCAGCAGATTAACGAGCATTCAGACTGACAATTGAAGATGGCATTCGGACTGGCTGCAAAGAAGTTCTGCTGTAGGTAGGCTCGTATGTCACCTTATTCCCTATACCATTAGCGGCAGCATAAGTGTGTCACATGCTGTACCAGTAATCCTAAGACTTTGGTATACTGGCCAGACATCAGGGTACAATTGGCAGGGGATCTCCCTAGTGCAAGAAAAACTGTAACAGTGATATGGAAGGACATCCCCTGATTCAGTTTCCATTTTGTATGGATCTGTACTGGTCCTGCTCAACTGATCTTCCTCAAAATTTTGCTTTAACAGGATATTTTCAATATAGTCATTCAGACTTCTTAGGTTGCCCTTTACTCTGGGTGGCTCCTTCTTTCTTCTTGGAACATCCCTGCCATTGATTTTTACAATAAGCCTGCTGGTTCTGGTTATACACACACACACACACACACACACACGTATATATATATATATATATATATATATATATATATATATATATATATATATATATATATATATTCCTCCCCCCCCCCTCCCATAAAAAGATGCAGAGGTGGCACTAAACCACTTGACAAACCGGGAGAAGAAAGGCTGAAAAAAAAACTGTGAAATACCCTGAATCAGCTTGCCTCCTCATCACACTTTATAAAGACCTCTACAATAGATGGTCCAATAGTGCTGGTCTGTATCACACAGAATACAAAATTTCAGCTTCAACATCCTCAGGCAGGTTCTGAGTATGTAGCCAAGCAAATCTCCTCATAAAAGTACCAGAAGCAGCGACTGTACAGGTGACATCAGCTAACTTGTAAGCTCATTTCAAAAAAGGGGTAGGCACTTGAACACAGAAGCAATACGATTACACAAAGATGCATTTTGCTCAGATGAGGGGAAAAGATGCCATAATGTTCCTTATACTCTCAAAAAACGGCAAGCATATATGAAAATACCACTGTTGCTGGTGGATCTTGATGCAGAGAAAGCATCTAACAGAGTAAGTTGGAATTTTATGAGCAGAACAATGGAAACATCTGCATTCCATGATAAAATTATAAGGTGATTACAAGGATATATGAAGGATCAGAGGCAAAAATTGAAGTGGGTAGGGTCTTCTATGACAATTCTACTTGAGAATAGGAACCAGGCAGGAATGTCCTCTATCCCATTTGTTATTTGCATTATATTTAGAACCATTGGCAAAGAAAATAAGGGACTCAGAAAGTCAAGGATATAATTGGTATGGTAGTCAAGAAAAGCTGGCTCTAGTTGCAGATGACATTATTTTATACCTGACAAAACCAGAAAAGGGACATTACAGTGCTGTGGAACATACTGAGACAGTTTCAACCCTATTCGGGATACAAAATTAATGAAACAAACACAAAAGCAAAAGCAGTAAATTATGTACTCACATACGAATTGGTTCAGCAATATCCATACTTATGGGTACATGACAAAATGAAGTATTTAGGAGTATGGATTAAAAATGATATAGGTGTGGCAGCTAAGGATATGTTGGGAAGAGACTAAACAAAAGATAATATAAAAACTGAGAAAATGGAAGCTCTGTTATATGAATATTGATAGTAAGATACAAGTAGTTAAAATGTTTTTAATCCCTTCAGTCTTATACACTGGTCAGGCATATTTTCATCAACCAGAGAAGTTGTGGAAAGCAATTAATAAAAAGCTGAAGGATTTTATCTGGGAGGGGAAGATGGCAAGAGTCAAGTGGCATAAGCTTATTTTTCCAATAACACAAGGCAGATTGGGATTATCCGAGTTGAAGGGGTACTTCAGAGTAATACAGTTATGGGTCCTATACATAGCACATGCAGAAAGCTATATTTCAAAGTGGAAAGAGATGATGATGAAACGGGATAGCTCAAGTAATAGGGAAAGACTGGGATTTTGGATGCAGACCTTTAAAATAGAACAATAATCATACAGAATATTATATTCATAAAGTACCAGAAGGTCTTCTAAGAACTTAGCCAACATGGGAATGGAGAAAGGAGATTCTGCTGATAGGGATGACTGAAATTAGGTATATAGACAACAGGCAAGAGAGGGCTGGAATATACTGGAGAAAACAGGCAAAGGAACCAAGGTGCTGGGAGCAAATAACTAGAGAGGGAAAGGTAACAGAATGGGAAGATGCCAAGAACATACTTGGACTGCAGGCTAAAGATTGCCTTCCATATCAAGTACTGATATCTGAGTGTAGGCAAAGAGAAATAGAGGGTCCTAAACAAAAGACCAGCACTGATAGAGTTTTTACTAGAATCTAGAACAGAAGTCATTAAGAAAAGAATAATTAGTAGAGCATAACATACTGCATGACAACTAGAGGACTGGGAAGAGAGATTAGATAAGCAATTCAGAAAGAAACAATAGGGGGATATATATACGTCTTGTAAAAAAATGTTCACGGAGGCAAGGGCTCACCCAAGAGATGCTTTATTCCAACAAAAAATTCACAACCTTCACCACAGCTGACCTAGGTTTCGTCTGTTTGACTTCATCAGAGTGTGGTGAAAAAAACAGCATATAAATACAACAATCTCAATTGAAACATTGATTAAATAATTAACTAATTAATCAATTTATAAATACATTAAGATCTAAAAATGAAAATAAAAATAAAAAAATAAACAAATAAGCGTGTACATGCCGTATTAAAATTGAAAAAGATGATATGTATGTCTCCCAAATATGCAGCAAAGTCTAGAAGATTTTGGATCTTTGCCTGGAAGTGCTTACATACATATATTTATACCCCAAGCAGACTTCAAAGAATTTTTCCTCAGGTAGACAGCAGATGTTGAAGGTATGATGGAGGCAGAAAGAGGTAATTGGGAACATATTTTCTGAAAGTGTAATGAGTTGGTAGGCTTTAAAGATTTCCTGCAGACTGCTCTGTCAGACATGGTGGATGAGCAAGTTGGAGTGACTAGGGAAATTTTTTTTGAGCTATGACACAAACACGAAACTGCCCAGACATAGTAAGGCCTTGCTGAGTCTAATTATGATGGCTGCCAAAAAAAAAATGACTAGAAAATGGAAATCAAAGTCTAAAGCAACTTTATTTTAAGTAGTGAACATATTAATGGAGTTAAAATAACTGGCACTGGGATCCTCAAAAAAGGGTAGGAGCAAATTACGTAAAAAAAAATGAAGCTGTGGGATCAACACATGCAGAGAATGAACAAGGTTTAAAAGAAGGTAGGATATGAATGAGCTATGCAATGGCTGACTAACAAATACTAGATATGTTAAAAATGATGTATATAATGTTTGCAGCTACAGTTGTGTTGGCACAGTTTGGAATGTATAAACATCTGCAACCGAGATTGTGTCGCTATGGTTTATTGTCATTTATATAAGTGTAAACATGGCCTGTGTCACACATGATAACTTAATAAAGATGTTTCTTGTTAAAAAAAAAAAACAGGCAAGCATAAAACTATCTTATATGTTTAATAAAAAAGAATTCTATAAATAAGTGTTATACAAGCATACAATTTTCCTCTAAATTTATCAAAAGCTTTCCCATCCTTGCCGGAAGAGGAAGAATTGACATTAAGCAGATGTTTAGCAGCAGCAGCAGGGTTTACTCAAAAAAAAAAATCATTGGTGAGGCATGCTCCGAGATTAGAATCTAAGAACTTATAAGACTGAGAAACTTTAATCAACCTTCAGAAGAGATGTTAAACTGAGGTCCCACCTGTTTGAGTCAGTGGTAGCTCTCCTGGCATATATTGAAAAAAACTAGGGGTCCTTTATTTATATACAAAACTAACTTATTTACAAAATGTTTACATATTTACAAATATTTACATATATACAACTATATACATATACAAATCTGTTTACACATATTCATAATTTCCTTTACAATGATGCTAAATTTTCATCCGTATTAGATCCCCACTCCTTTTTCCATAACCACCATCTGATTTTACTCAATATTGTTGCTAAAAATCCATTTACTACTAAACATATTTTAATTTATTCTTTCATTCCATATAACACAGAATAACTTTTTATCTATTCATTTAACATATTCTTTACTTCAATTCTTAAAATATCCATATTTAATCATATCTCTGTTTATTTTATTTTATATTTTTATTTATATTTTATTTTTATATTTATATTTTATGCACTTCTTTTACATCTTCTTTACACAGTTTTCCCCATAACCTTTTTAAACTCTTTTACATTTCAAAAACACGTGTTCCATAATTTCTCTTTCTTCACAATGTAAACATTTTCTATCACTTTTCTTTTTATATGGCATATTTCCTTTCGACTGGCAATTTATCTATGACCAGTCTCCACAAAAAAATCTTGACATTCTACTTTCCGATTGCACCATTTGCTTCTTATTTTTATAGATTTAATTTTTTTCATCTGCAAGATTTTCCCATGATTTTACATAGTAATGATTTATCATTACATTCTTATACCATACTTTTCTTTTTCTATATTATCAATTTTTATTTTCTGCAAAACAATTTTTTCTTGGCAACATTTTATTTCTTCATTTACACACCCTTTTATCTTTTTTGCCATACCCCAAAATTTATCACACTTATATTTATAGAGTTTTACTACTAATCTCATATTTCTCATTTATCTGCTTTAACACTTTGTACAAATTTAATGATGTAGCACATAATACTGGGTTAATTTACCCTAAACCTTCTTCTTTTTTACATACAAAACTCCTCTTTTTACTAGGTTTAATCTAGAACCCCATACAAATGAAAAAGTTATCTGTAATAATTCATTTTCAAATACTGTTGACAACATAAATACACTTGCTAAGTATCCGGAATGCTAGACATCACTGTAGAAAGAACCATAAAACAAATCCTTTCGTATAAAAAGCAAGTTTTAATCTATTTCAATGCACAACACTACAAATAAGTTTTCGTCCAGCAGAATTCATCGGGTAACATTCCGTAATGGATTCCCAGCTTTATTTAGTGACATCAACATTCAGTGGCCAATCATAAACACTGTTCTCATAAAAACCTGTTCAAAAACACTTAATAAACCTTTAAATTAATTTTAAATATTGCTAAACTACTTTAAATACATGTTGAAATGTTTATATTAAAAAAATTACTTAAAAATTACAAGCAAATCAGTTAATTTCAGTACTAAAAAGCTGTATGTAAAAAAATTGTTCTGCCATTTTGTACCATCTAGTGGACATTTAAAATATAACAGCCAAGCTACAAAATGTCACTTAAATCAAAATATAAAAAGCACACAGAAAAGAATATCACACTATTAGGTTCATACTAGGCTATCTGCCCTGGGGCAATTATAAGCATAGACCGATTCTGTATGGCTTACGCCACCCCTTGATTTGAGTATACTGTGCCCTTTTTTAAGGTTTAGTTTACTGTGCGCCTCTGTCTAACAGTGACACGGGAGTAATCCCTGGGACAAACCTACGATCCCCCATCCACTTATCGAGATTCTTCTTGAAGAGATTCAGTGAGGTGCTCTGCCTCACATGAACTGGAATTCTATTCCAGAGCGAAGGGAGCCTCTGGGTTATGAACCTGTCCCTCCAGCAAGTTCTAATCAACTTGCAATATACACTTATTTACATAGCTGGCTATAATTTAGTTCCCCTTAATTCTAACACAAGGGCTATGTTTATATGTCCATTAAGGCCAGGGAAAACATTGGCTTCAAGTTTTATTTGCCAAAACAACTCTATATTCCACTTTGGTCTCCCATGGCCCAGCCCTTAGGACTACTAAAACGTTTTCAAGAACAAAAAAAAACAAAATGTTGCCCCTGTGCAAATTTTTGCGTGCTTGTAAAGTGCATTAGTGTCTTTTTGTGTAATAATGTCTCTATAATGCTCATAAATGCATCTTCTTAATTTTCTTTCAGTTTTTCCAATATAGAAAGCCCCGCAGGGGTCACAGGTAGCCAAATAAATCACCCCCATTGAGTTACAGTCGTAAAACCAGTCAGACAAAATTTCTATATTTCTACTTGGAATAAAAACCTTATCTGCATTTAAAATGTGGGTGCACTGCATGCATGCCTCACATTTGAAAGTATCCACTCTTTTATAGGTGTTAGCAGCTTTCCCCATCATACTTTTTCAAGCAGCTCCTTAAGGTTATTACCTTTCTTGTATGTAATATGAAGTATTTTAGACTTCAACACAGTTAGATCTACAAACTCAAACTTGTTCCATTCTTCCGTAATACCCCCCCTACTAATTTTGGGGTCACTGTTATATTCCATAACAAACGCCCTATCAAAGGATGCCACCATCTCTTTTTGCAAATTTGCATCAAAGGAGGATACTGCTTTCCCCAATAGTGGATAAAATTTCTCCTTCCTTTTCTCAGACACCTCTTTCCTTATATTTTCAATTAACTCAACATGGTACCCCCTTTTTAGAAATAGACTTACTAATCTTTCATATTCTAGCTGAAAATCAATGTCCTCGGAGGTCATTCTACTGGCCATATGAATTTTCCCTTCACGATACTTTTCTGGGACATGGGGTGCAAGCATGAATTAGAGTACGTTTGCTTTCTAAATACTGTAGACTTAAAACCACCACCAAATTTGTGTATGGTTACATCTTTTCATTCACAAACTCCATTAACTGTAACCGTAATAACAACAGCCTCTCTTCTGCACTCTTCATTGACCTATCAAAAGCTTTTGACGTGGTCAGCCACCCCCTACTCATAAAGACCCTAGAATCCCTCTCTCCAGACACCAAGGCAGTCCACTTGTTCAAGTCCTACCTTAACAATAGGCAACAAGCAGTTCTCTGGGAAAATAAGCTATCTTCCCACCTGTCCGTCTCCCTTCGTGTCCATTCTAGGACCTCTTCTTTTCTCTTTGTTCATCAATGACTCCATGTAGCAATCCCTCAAGCCACCTGCATACAATATGCAGATGATTCTACACTTATCTGTTCTGCCAACTCCACATCCGAACTACATTCCCTAACCCAGAAAGTATTCAGCACAGTAGAGACTTGGTTCTTGCAACGCTGCCTCCTTTTGAATGCCAATAAGACCAAGCTCTTACTCTTTACACCTAGCAGTAAATCATCCCCTATAAACTTCACAATTAAATCAAATAATGGTACCCTTATATCCCCAGATTCTACCACCAAACTGTTAGGTATCACAATTGACAATAACCTTACATTCGATAACCATATTAATAACACCATTAAAACAGTAAATAGAAAAATGGGCTCCTTATATACAATAAAACCCTTCTTAACATCAACATCCAGAACTACAATTGCCCACTCCCATTTAATCTCAACTCTCCTTTATGCTTCACCCATAACACTAACCTGAAAAAAGTAATCTTGCCAAGCTAGCTAACTCCTATAATAATATAGCCAGATTTGCCACAGGGAACCCATTTAGAACTCACCATTGTTAGACCCTACAGCAACTAGACTGGCTAGAACTAATAAACATTTTGAGGCTTTCCCAACTCACCATTGTTCATATATTTTATCAACCAAATAACACCCCTATACTTTCCAACCTTATCACCCCCTATAGGAATCTCAACTCCTTATAATCCTCTAACAAAGTTCTTGCTAGCACAAGCAAGTCTAATAACTTGGAAGGGGACTCTTTGTTCTCCAATACTGCAGGAAAAAATTGGAACCTTCTGCTACTTGATCTAACTTTACAACCCTCCCTGCAGCTCTTTAAACAGAAGCTAAAGAAACATCTTAAAACTCATTGGTTATGTCCTTGTTGTGACCCTGACTAATCCTCTGCCTTCTCTACTGCCATCCCTGTACTGCCTCCTCTTACCATTTGATACTATCTCTGGAATGCCTCCTCTTACCAACCATTACTACTTTACCCCCCTGGATAGTAGTAAAGATCTCAACTGAAATTAAATGACCTATGCTATGAATGTGATCCTTGGAATGTACTGTATATT
The DNA here is from genome assembly GCF_019279795.1 of Protopterus annectens. NCBI lineage: Eukaryota > Metazoa > Chordata > Ceratodontiformes > Protopteridae > Protopterus > Protopterus annectens. The sequence goes on from NC_056733.1 coordinate 1,401,970,899, forward strand.
CTACAGACATCATACTGTTCAGTGACTTATTCCTATTCTATATGTACATAGGACTTTAACGTATTTTTCCTCTCATTAATGCTCATTTATTTTAACATCCTTTCTTTGTATAAATTGTACGTGATATATTTAATTGTTTTATCTCAGTGTTACCATTGGAGCTTTTCTCCCCGGGCCTCCACTGAAAATGGAAATACATCCAGCTGGACTAGCCCCGTTAACAAATAAAATAAAATCTAAATTGTTCATTTTATCACTCGTATCACTGTGGGTGAACTTCAAAAAAAAACTTGTAGTACTTTCAATATAAGTTATGAATTCAGTTAGCGTAGATTCTGAATCAATCCAAAAAATACATATGTCATCCAAGAATCTTTTGTACATTAACTAACAGTTTTTTGTATTGAGACTTCAGGATGAATTTGTGCTCCCACACAGCCAAAACTATATTGGCATATATGGGGCACAATTGGCACCCATGGCCACTCCCTTTATTTGTTGAAAACTCACCATTAAAAAAGATGAAATAATTCTTAAGGACCAGCTCCATCAATGTTAAACACAACCAAAAATAATTTTGGCTCCATCTACCTTTCAACAGCAATGCCTCCTTAAACATTTTCAGCCCTTCAGTGTGTGGGATAACCGAGAATATGTCCTTTATATCGATGGTCACAAACAGTATCTTATCTGTCTCTTGGGGTGAGGGAATACTTTTAAGAAAATCCCAGGAATCTTTTAAAATGTAATTTTCGGTTCCCCACAGATATCTTAATTTTTGGAACTTGGCAAAGGGGGTAGTTTTGGAGCCCTGTCCTGCAACTATCGGTCTAAGGGGGGGGGGGGAGTTGGTGTCTTTATGAACCTTAGGGATACCAAAAATTGTAGGTACGTTTGGTTTATCATTTTTTACATACTTTAAGGCCCCTACATTCATAATGCCTTCAAGGAAAAGATCCTGAATAACCAAATCTATATTCCTATATGCAGTGTTAACCTCATTCTTTGAGACCCTGGCATATGTTTCAGTATACCCTAAAATGTCCAGCATCTTGCCTTCATACAAAATCAAGTCCATCAGGACCACCCCCCTCCCTTGTCCCAGTTTCATAACCCTAACTTTATTGTTGTTCTTAAAAAAATTAAAAATTTCATTTTCAATTTTGGTGAAATTGGGGCCAAATCTATTTTTTGGAATTAACTCCCTGAAACGTTTTTCAACCACCTTTTCGAAGTTCGCCAATTGTGGGTGGAGTAGGGGTGGGGTTAAACACACTTTCTCCTTAGCAATTCACTATTTGCATTACTACCCTTTTCATCAAAGAAAATTTCTAAATTCAGTTTCCTAGTGAACATTTTCAAGTCCAGTATTAAGTTAATCACATTACACCTCTTGTTAGGGATGAACTTAAAACCCTTGGCAAAAAGTTCAAAATGTTCCACTGTAACATCCATGTCACTATAATTAAAAATGTGGAAATTATCCAAGGTCATAACATTTTCATCTAACACTAATAGATCTTGTCATTAAGTTCTCCATCTTCCTCTCCCCCACCCCCACCCCTTCCTGAAGGAAAAATCCTGTTGCTATTGGGCCCCATTTTTATTCATAATTCTTTCAGACCTCCGAAGTACAGGAAAAACTTCTGAGCTAGTTACTATTTTCATAAACACCCTGTTCACCCCTTTCAGGTACCCTGTGGTTGTAGTTAACTGTATTTTCATAGATACTTTCAACACCCTGCTCACCTTCCCCAGATGGCATGTTCACTTTAAAAGACTTGGGATTGGGGTAGCTGCGCTTTTCCTTATATTCCTGTAGGTCCCTCTGCATTCTCTTAATTTTTCTCTTAATATTCACGTTACATTTTTCCTCAACCTTTTGTCTTAACTGGTAATATTTTTCTTTCTCTGAACCAACTGTAAAAAATAGATCACTAACAATACGCTTGTTAATCTCACTCATTTCCCACTGCAAGGTTTCTAAAGCCTTCAGGTTCTCGCTAATAATTACCCTAACAATGTCCAATCCACATTTGTTAAAAATTTCTAAAAGCTCTTTATGGTATTCTGACCCTACTTGAATATTGTTGGAGTACTTCCAGACCCTCAAGTCCCTTACGTACAATTTCCTGCTTAAGACATTCTTCCAAGTAATCTGTATCAATAATTAAAGCTTTATATTTTAACAGTAATTTAAATAGCTTGTCTAAACTTTGTTGGTAACTGTCCACTTCAACATTTTCAATAAACACATTGTCAACTAAACAAAAAGTAAACTTGCTGTTATTTTTTAACCAACTTTCAAAGTCATTAGCTTGCCTAACGGCTGAAAAATGATTAATACAGTTACCTGTTGTTGTATCATTTCACCGCCTATTAGGGTTTATAGTTCTTTCAGGCTCCAACACTGTATTTTGGTTCCGAAAAATTCTTGGAATACCCGTTAAGTCCTCTGAAATGCCGTTTAAACTTGAAAGAATGTTAAGCGGTCTGTTAATACCATTTCCACCAATGTCCCTCATTTCACCTTCCCTCATTGCTTGAAACACGCCATTTGTAGTTCCATCCTTCTCATTTGGCTTCCTAAGGCCTCCAGCAAGGATTCCAGCAAGCGACTGGCCTATTGGAGTCAATAATTCGAAAAACTGAATCAGCTGGCCAACCAGCATTCGCATTTCTCCAATGTCATCGCCCCTGGAACGCTGTTGCCTAGGGGAAGAAGAACTGGTACTCTCCATGCCTCAAAAAAATCACAAATAACCAGTAAAATGAAGCAAGTAGTATCAGAACAGTCACCAAAAAACTCCAGAAAGACAGACACCACTGTAGAAAGCAACATAAAATGAATCCTTTAGTATAAAAAGCAAGTTTTAATCTGTTTTAACACACAACACTACAAATATGTTTTCGTCCAGCAGACTTCATCAGATAACATTCAGTAATGGATTCCCAGCTTTATATAGTGACATCAAAGTTCAATGGCCAATCATAAACACTGTTCTCATAAAAACCTGTTCAAAAACACTAAATAAACCTTTAAATTAATTATAAATAATGCTAAACTACTTTAAGTACATGTTAAAATGTTCATATTAAAATTTTACTTAAAAATTACAAGTAAATCATTTATTTAAATTCAGTACTAAAAAGCTGTATGTAAAAAACATGTATGCAATGCACCCACATTTTAAATGCAGATAAGGTTTTTATTCCTAATAGAAATACAGAAATTTTGTCTTGAAGTTTTACAACTGTAACTCAATGGGGGTGATTTATTTTGCTATCTGTATTGGAAAAACTAAAAGGAAATTAAGATGATGCATTTATGAGCATTATAGATACATTATTACCCACAAAGGCACTAACGCACTTTACAGGCACACAAAAATGTGCACAGGGACAAAATTTTCGGTTTTTTGCTCTTGAAAAATTTTTAGTAGACCTAAGAGGTGGGCCATGGGAAACCAAACTGTAATATAGAGAGTTGTTTTGGCAAATAAAACTTGAAGCTAATGTTTTCCCTGGCCTTAATGGACATATAAACATAGCCCCTGTGTTAGAATTAAGGGCGGCTAAATTATAGCCAGCCATGTAAATAAGTGTATATTGCAAGCTGATTTGTAATACTGTGATATTCTTTTCTATGTGCTTTTTATGTTTTGATTTAAGTGACATTTTATAGCTTGGCTGTTATATTTTAAATGTCCACTAGAGGGCGAAAGACGGCAGAACAATGTTTTTTTTACATACAGCTTTTTAGTACTGAAATTAAATAAATGATTTACTTGTAATTTTTAAGTACAATTTTAATATGATCATTTTAACGTACTTAAAGTAGTTTAGCAATATTTATAATTAATTTAAAGGTTCATTAAGTGTTTTTGAACAGGTTTTATAAGAACAGTGTTTATGACTGGCCAGTGAACTTTGATGTCATTATATAAAGCTGGGAATCCATTAATGAATGTCATCTGATGAAGTCTTCCGAGGAAAACTTATTTGTAGTGTTGTACGTTAAAACAGATTAAAACTTGCTTTTTATACTAAAGGATTTGTTTTATGGTGCTTTCTCCAGTGGTGTCTATCTTTCTGGAGTTTTTTGGTGATTGTTCTGACACTACTTGCGTCATTTTAATGGACACTTGCTAATTATGCTACTTTTCCCATCAGTACTGAATTTATTAAATAAGCCTTTTTTTCTAAATTTATATGTTCTCCAGAAAAGGCATGTTTGCTTTATTTCTATTGTTTTTTCCCAATTAATTCTACTTACATCTTTATTACTAAATTTTATACCAACACAAATGTAATTCATTGTAAAATATATACCCCGATCTTTACTACATCACCTATACCTTTACTTTTCTCTTTATTTAAAGTCATCCCTATCATCTCTAGAGACTCATTTGTGCAAATTATTTACTTATTTTACTCAAATTTTGTTTTTTGCGATTATGTCATCTGCATATGGTATTAACATAACTGGAATTCTTAACACTTCAGGTGATCTACACCCCACCTCCTTCATTTTGTAATTTATTTCACATACTATCACATTCATAACAAATGCAAAAAGTATACAATTTAATGGACATCCCTGTCTTACACAACTCGTCATATGTACCTCTTGGCTTAACCAGCCATTTACAAATATTTTTACTTTAATTTTACACTGACATACGTAATTTCCTAACTTTCTCACTTATATTCTTTCATTATTACCCATAAGATTACACACCCAATTGTGTCAAATGCCTTATTAAGGTCTCCTATCATGATTTTCGCTGCTTCTTCTTTTCTATTCATAATATCATTCATAATTTCTCTATCATTAATAATTCTTGACAAACCTTCTCCTTTATACTATATATATGCTATCTTCCATAATATTTTCCATTTTAGTTTTAAATCCGTCTTGTATTATGTTTATAAAGATCTTACAATCATTATTGTTCTATACTATTGGTCTCCATTTTTTTTTTAATTCTCTTCTATCTTCCTTTTTCCACATTAATTTAAGTACTCCACTCCATAATTCGTTATGCATAAAACCTTTACTTAACCATTCTTTCATAATCTTTAAAAATATTTTTTGCTAATCCCATACAGTTTTAGACATTTCATACTATATTCCTTCTGGGCCTGCAACTGAATCTATATTTATCCTAATACTTTATATATAGCTCATTTAACAAAATTTCATTTTCCACCTCTTTATTCTCTTTTTCTGTCAACTTTTTAAAATTTTCATGTTTTGCTACCACCTTTTTTACTTAGACATTTCTTGTACTTACTGTACTACACTATTCATAACCTTTTCCTGACTTTTTTTTATTTCTCCTTTTACATTTTTCTCTCTCATTACAGTACCCACCTTCATTTACTAATCTTCTTAATTAACTTAATACTTCTTTTTTCTTGTAAGAAATATATTTGCTTATATAACAATTCTAGTATTTTTTCTTTATTTCTTTCATATAATTCTTACTTGTCAAAGTACTTTCTATTATGTTCTAAATCTTTCAATGTATTGTTATATGGGCTTTTATATTTTTCTTTCTCTACTTTACTCGCATCATATTGCCACTGTAAAAAAAAAAAAAAAAAAAAAAAGAAATTATAGTTTTCCCCAAATACCATCCACCATTTAGGTGAATTTTTATAAAATATTCTCAAAGTAATATGATCTCTCCATAACTGTATTACTAATCTTTCCTTCTTCATTCCATGCTTTCTCATTTATCCTTTTTTTTTGCTTTACCTACTTTTATATTCCTTATTTTATTTTATCTCTAGCCATCTTGTAAGATGATCACAAAAATCCTGTTTCAACTAGCTCCCCTTCACCTATAACTAAACTGCTGATACTAGAAAATAATCTATTTCAGTTCTATACATAGCCCTTTCGTAAGACCATGAATTTTTGTCCTGAAGTTTTAACTTACCACATCTTCTACCTTCTATCATTTTTATATCTATATAATTTTCTTTCTTTTGGTGCTTGCCTCTTAAATCACAATTAGTATCCTGCTATAATATTCATATTTATCACTACATAGTCTAAAATCTGATGAAAAGTTTTCCCTTTCTTTACAGTTAGTATAAGCACATAATGCTATAATTCTACAGCACATTTCCAGCATTTGCAACACTGCTACAACTCATTTTACTGCACAAAAATCCAGCTCTGTAAAACCTAAAAGATATTGGGAGTTTATGCTGCCCTGAAGAACCAAACACTATTACATCCCTAAATTCCTGTGCATTTCCAGCATTCATGACACTGCTACAGCTCTTTTTACTGCACAAAAATCGAACGCTGTGAAACCTAAAAGTTAACAGGAGTTTATGCTGCCCTGAAGAACCAAACAGAACTATATGTATGTTTCACCATATAAAGGTTATTTTGAAAGCTGTTTGTTTGTGTCTTTTGGCTTTTCCCGGTTAGGGGTCGCCACAGCGGAACTCCGGTCCGCTAATGATTGGCAGTAGATTTTTACGTGCTGGCTTGCCGGGCCTAATGCACAACCTTCAATGAAGGAATGCCCATTCACGCATGTCGCTACACAGAAGACGCTCTAACTGAGAATCGAATGGGCAACGTCTAACTGTGAGGCGACAACGCTACCGCAGCACCACCACGTATTTTATGATAATCCTTAATTTGCTAAATACAAACACCTGAGCCAGCAGCAGGGATTTATTTACTCTTTATTCCTCAAAAAACCAAGAAAACCGAAAAACTACTAAAAATCAAAAGAAAAACGAGTTGAATGGTAGGAGAAAGCTGAAATAAGCAAATACGAATAACGTAATGCTAAAGCAACTAAAAACTTTAATATGGTAAGCGCTTTTAGTGGTAAAAATATTCCACCTTCTTCAGACCCAGAACAACATAAAACTGATGCTTATATAGCTTGTAGTTAATTATCAATTAGTCATTCAATCAACCAATAAAAATAAAACCAGATAAAAGTACAATATTTAAACAGTATGAAACCTGCTCAAAAATGTTACAATGTTAAGTACATAATACTCAATTTATAAATAACATTAAATATATATGTATAACATGTGTAAATGTTATACTGAAAAATCACATTTTAAAAAGCTACTAGGGCAAAACTGAAAATGTATAATATGTGATAATGACATGAATTCACTGTAAGGACTAAGATATTTAGCTAAATATAGACACATAAAAAATATATAATAATATGTAAAAAATAATTAATTGCATGCTGGTTAAAAACTAAAATTTGATCATAATAATACTGAATATATGACCAAAAACAAAGTCCATATTTTTATATATATGAAACTGTGTAAATGTTACTATGTTTCAAACTTAATCAACAAAAAGGTACAGTATCAAATTCAAAATCTTTTATGCAAAATTGATATGTTATCTATTTAAAACTTTTAATTTTAACACGCTTTTAATGGACACAAATTCATTTAAACCAGGGAAAATGTATGCAGCCGTTTTGATTTGCCAATACGACTCATTTTGTTCTAATAAAAGTTGCCAAGGGCCCCCTCTCGGGTGTAAAAGTGTTTGGTGTACAACCAAAAATAAAAACTCATGTGTTGGAAATTGTAAAATATGCTGAGCAAGAGCATTGTTAACATCACCTTTACTAACAGCATAAAAATGCTCGTATATTCTTTGTTTTAGTTTCCGCTCGGTCTTACCTATATAAAATGAGGGACAAACCTGACAGCAAGCTGCATATACTACAGCTTTGGACTCACAATTAAAGGAGCCATTTATTGTGCAGTGTTTGTTATTAATATTGATGTCAGTAGTCACTTGAATGTGTTTACACTGTGTGCAATGCCCACATTTACACATACCTTTATGTACCCGCTTGTTCATACCTAGATGCTCATTCTTATGCCTTTCCAACAGATTTTTAAGGTTAAAACCCCTTCTAAAAGTGAAGCGGGGTCTGATACCTAGCTTAGTACAAATGGACGGTTCTTCCAAAATTAATGCCCAATTTTTTATAAAAATCTCTTTGACTCTTGCCATGTCAGCTGAAAAAGTAGACAGGAAACTGAGATATAATAACGTGACACTGTCATCGTTTTTGTCATGCTGTCGTGTAATTAGATTAGTATTGGTAGTAATACCATCCTTATATGCTCTACTAGTTAAAATAGGTTTAAACCAACCTGTAGATCTCTTATCTTTAACTTCTGTAAGTGTTTCTAAAAATAATTTGATAGGATACCCCCTACTTGTGAACATGGACTTCATCTTGTTACATTCTAAGTCAAAGTCAACATCTTCAGTAACCATCCGTGCAGCTCTCACCAACTGGCCTTTAACAACTGCCCTTTTCTGGTGATATGGATGTTCACTAGTATAGTGCAGGAAGGCATTGGAGTAGGTAGGTTTCCTATAAATGGTAGCTTTATACTGCTTGTTATACCTGTCATTAATCAGTTGTACATCAAGATATGTTATGCTATCTACCCCTACTTGATAAGTGAATTCAAGAAAATTGGTTTTGTTGGTAATATGTTGTATGAATCCTTCGATCAGTTTGATGTCACCTTGCCATACCAGACACATGTCGTCTTGGTATCTGGTATACCATAGTACATTTTCCTGAAAAACACTATCAGGGAACAAAAAATTATGTTCCCAATATGCCATGACACTGTTGGCGAAACTGGCACCACATGGGGACCCCATGGCTACCCCTTTATTTTGTATAAATATATTCTTGTCAAACATAATATAGTTATTAGAAAGAATCAGATCCAAAAGTGTTTCAACCAGACATATTTTATCATGCTCTACATTCTTGGACAACATAAATTCTTTTACCCATTCTATACCCAATAGGTGGGGGATGACTGTGTATAGATCTTTTACATCGATCGTAACAAAAATGTTGTTGTCCTTATACTCCAAGTTGTTAATATTATCCAGGAAACTCCATGAATCACGACATATTTGTAACTCCTGGTTAATAAGTGGTTTAAGAATACTATCTACCAATTTAGCGCAAGCAAAAGTAATTGAACCCCTACCATCAACAATGGGTCTAAAAGGGGGGTTCCTGATATCCTTGTGTAGTTCTGGAGTCCCAAAAATACTAGGAATTCTAGGTGCTGCCATAGAAAGATACTGAAAGGTGTCTATGTCAATAGACCCTTCCAGAAATAAATAGTCAAGAGCAGTTCTAATGTGCCTGTATGCAGTGTTAACCTGATGTAAACTAGCAGGGGTATATACCTCAGAATCCATGTGTTCACGCATCTTACTAATATAGTTAGACTGATTCATAAACACCATAACACAGTTTCATATATATAAAAATATGGACTTTGTTTTTGGTCATATATTCAGTATTATTATGATCAAATTTTAGTTTTTAACCAGCATGCAATTAATTATTTTTTACATATTATTATATATTTTTTGTGTGTCTATATTTAGCTAAATATCTTAGTTCTTACAGTGAATTCATGTCATTATCACATATTATACATTTTCAGTTTTGCCCTAGTAGCTTTTTAAAATGTGATTTTTCAGTATAACATTTACACACGTTATACATATATATTTAATGTTATTTATAAATTGAGTATTATGTACTTAACATTGTAACATTTTTGAGCAGGTTTCATACTGTTTAAATATTGTACTTTTATCTGGTTTTATTTTTATTGGTTGATTGAATGACTAATTGATAATTAACTACAAGCTATATAAGCATCAGTTTTATGTTGTTCTGGGTCTGAAGAAGGTGGAATATTTTTACCACTGAAAGCGCTTACCATATTAAAGTTTTTAGTTGCTTTAGCATTACGTTATTCGTATTTGCTTATTTCAGCTTTCTCCTACCATTCAACTCGTTTTTCTTTTGATTTTTAGTACTCTTTATTCCTCCTCTAATTTTACAGTAGCTTGCACATGGTACTAGATTATAGTTTTTCCTGTAGTCCCTATAGTAATTTGGTCACCAGGTGTCTTTTGAATATTATATCTTCCCTATAGACTCCCTTCCCAACTTAAATACATTTTGTTTAACTTTTTCCATACTTCTGTTTAACTTTTTCCATACTTCTGTTTAACCATGGCCCTCTTATTATATACATTTATTTAGACTCCCAGCTGCCCATACCAAGGCAGTGTCACTAATATCTAAAATAACAAGTGTTATAGCTTAATTGGCAAACAAATTTACTACTAAAAAGCCAATAGTTCAGAGCAATTAATTGTTTTTACTAACACATAACGGGAATTTGGCTCTTGCCGCTCTGTTTGCCCTTCGCCATGCTCCGGCTCACTCTGCTCCCCTACCCCCATTCCCACCCACCCCCAGGCTCCTGACCTTAATACCTAACTTGCCACTCTCATAAGCCTCTCCCTCTCTCACATACACCAACCTCATTTCTATATAACCACTCCTCTTCTAACTCTCTTCAATCCATCTCCATCGACCTTCACTTCACATCGCCTCACTCACACAATACCCAAATTGTACTATCTCGTCAGGCTAATACTCCCTACCTCACCTATTATAACCACAATCTACATAAAGTACAGCCACACCTAAATCCCTACTCACTCCTGTAAAGAGACTTACTAAAACTTAACAATACAGCAACACTTTGAGCAAAATGGGGCCCCTAACTTTTACATTAATAAGCCTCACCACCTCCTACCGCTGCACTAGCAAGTCAAAATTTCAGACTAAATTCCCTACCTGCCCTACCCACTCACAAGATAAACCAGCCTTCTCAGTAATATCTCTGTTAGGAAAATGTATTACTGCAATGTGCAGGTTTAGTGCATTAAGAGTTAAAAGAGGTAATACATTTATTCTGCTAATTCTGTGTAAATATGTGCAGCTGCTAGAAGCTCTGATAAGAGAACAATTGACGTCTGAAAGTCTGCCATAGTCAGCAGAATGTGTATTGAGGCCAGGGTTGTACCTTGACCCTGGACAAATGTATCACACTAGAACTGGACAGCTGAAGAATTATGAGAAACTAGGGCTAAAATAAGCCCAAGGCCAGATTGTTTTTCTCCAAAATGTTTTTGCAAGACAGCAATTATCTGACCATGTCAACAGTAAATCTGATAACATCTTCCTGTGTACGTGCAGAGAACTGTATAAGAATAGCAGGCTGAACTATGGAAAAATCAGACAAACCTTGTACTTACATGCTTTGTCTTCTTGCTGCAAGTAATAAAGGGTGCCTTGCTTGAACCTTACGTGCATTGATCTTCGCGATTTCTTTTACAATCTCCTTTCTACAACATCTCAAATCTTGACCTTCCCACATTCAAAGCAACCCCAAACCAACTAAACAACCACATTTCCTCAAAATATAGCATAGCTACAATCAAATGCCTAAAAACTATAATCTAAATATTTTCACAAATCATACTTAGTGGAGATGTGCACTCAAACCTTGGCCTTACAAATGATAACAACCTCAACTGTTACCACACAAATAACATTCTAACCTCCCCCAGGAAAACAGATCTCCTTATACTCTACATAAATGTAAGGAGCATACTGAACAAAATCCCAGAGCTACATGCTACCCTGGCCCCTCTACTCCCCTCAACATAGTCCTCCTCACAGAGACTTGGGTAAAACCACTAAACAATAATAATGACTTTGTTCAACCTGGTTACAATGTTCTTAGACAAGACAGAATATCCACAAGAGGTGGAGGCATTGCTCTTCTCTTCAAAAACAACCTGACCACTGAATTGTTAGCCACAAAACTATCCATGTTCAATAATGCAGAAACTATGTTCACTAAGCTGAAAATCAACTAAAAAAAACACTTACGTGTAATCAGTACCTATATACCCCCCCCCCCAGCAATAACATTAACTCAGTAGAATTCATTCTAGTTTGGATATCCCAAAAATTTCCCCAAGAAACAATCATATTAGGTGATGTTAATATCGACTGGCCCTCCTGTAACTCGCTCCACCCCACTAACCGCATTAACTTCCAGAGTTTCACTAAACTAATCAAAACCAAAACACAGGCACAGAAAGCAACAAAAAATGAGTCCATCCTAGAGTGGATCCTAACTAATAGACCATCTCAAGACTACCTCCCAGGCTCCCTCCCAAACACCCTCAGCAACCACCTTCCCACATTTATAATTAGACACCAAGTGAATCCTAGCAACTTGACAGTGGATCTCCGTTCTCAGTTACTGGAGTAGAGGATGATCAGGTCTTGTAAGGCTAGAGTTTTGTCAGGTTGGTACAGTATTTGGTGAGCTAGAAGAAGTTGGTTTAGAGCTAAGGTGTTAGGAAGAAGTTGGTACTCTACCATCAGAGTATAAGGCTACTGGTCAGCAGTATAAGGGTAGAGTGCGTCATCAGTCGCCCAATACTCAGTCAGATGTCCCGACGCCAGATGTCATGTCTTGACCAATTCCCTGTCCCAAAACCACTCTGCACCAATAAACATGTACAATATATACAGTAATGTCAATATATATATAGCACCATAAATACAAACACCAAAAATAAAAAATATAACACAAAGGGAATGAAACACAGTAATATCAGACACAAAAGTGATGACTTTCTACAAAACTGTACTAACCAAAAAGGAAGACAAGGTACTCTATCTTCCTTGCTGCAGTCCTGACTATTGGGTAGAATCCCAGGTTGTCAAAGGTATAAAAGAGCAAATTTCAAAGTGGGTGCTACTTATGTAGCAGAGGTAAAATTGGACTGAATCTATGGCAAAACTAAGGATAGGAAGGCATGCCTTTTTATACTGTATAGACTCTTTCAACATGCCCTAGACCAAGCTCAGTCCCTGTTTGCTCTAGACAAAAGTCATATGGCCAGGTGGCAAAGCCTAGACAGACTACTTTATTCAGTCAGATCGAAGGAAAGCAGCTGTTTGGGCTGCTATAATCTTCCTCACACTTAGAAAGATCACATGATAATGGAGGGCTGTGAGCCAGATTTTATCAAGTAAGGAATCAGGCAGTCGCCCAAGTGCCTTGAGTGATGAAGCAAGTGAAGACTGACTAGAGAGGACTGTTATTTGAGTAGCCTAAATCAATAATAGCAGCAAGTAGGAATACCAATGAAAATGCACTGTTTTGTTAATGGTTATCACCACTTTCTGCACCTTAGCCTTATGGGAGGCGCAAAAACTAAGCCAAAGAGCCCTGCAGAGAACAGCCAGGATCACTTCCCTGAGTAGGTAATCAGCTTGATACTTCAAAACATCTTGAACTTGGGAATGTCCAGATAAGTGTTGAGGATAGATATAACCAATTGCTTGATTCTGCTTCTTTCCCTTTCTGAACAGGAGGGAAGATAAAATCTAAAATCCCCTCCCACCCAGACTGACACTGAGGATAGGAAATCTGGAGGTTATCTCCACGGCTTGAGTGACTTTTCTTTTTCTTTTTCTTTTCTGGAACATGGAGGACTTTCTTGATCAGGGCATTGTTGTGAAATTGTGTGTGAATGCATGAATGAGATCGAGGAGCCTCTGGCCGTGTGTGGATCATAAAAATTGGGACCTGCTGAAAAAGGGCCATCTTCCTGTCCGCTTCAATCTTCTATCAGTCCACTGGCAGCTGAAAGGCTGTCATCCCAAATGCTAGGCCAGGACATTTCAAGACAACTGAAAGCTCCCACCCCTGTCTGATAGTCTCAACTGTAACCCTGGAAAGACCCATGCCCCACCTTGATTTCTTTGAAAGACCCCGGCCGCCTTAGATCTACCACTGGGAGAGGGACTCTAGCAGAGCCGCTGTCGCCCCTTCCAAGGACATAGGAACCCTAAAATCGAGGCTGCACCTGCAAAAATCTGAAGGCTGTGATCCACTTTTAGCTGAACTGCCTTTATTTTAGAAGCTGCACAATCTCCCCTTTGTCAGCAGGATATACACTTAGCTTTCCAGGAGCATCCAAATCTTGGTCCTACAGCTGGCTAAATCCTGATCACATCCTCATCTCTGTAGTATATCGAAAAAGTGATCCTGCTTCACATGACTGTCTACAGAAGCATCACAAACCACACTGCAAAGAATGCTTACCCACTTGTTCAGACACACCTGCAGACTCAAAACCACATCCAACAACTGACCAGACAAATGCATTCCATACCTTCATTCTTAGACTTCCTTGAGATTAATTTCGAATCAATTTATTAATTGAGCAAAATTTCAGATTCAACGCCCAAATCTTATAGACTGGAAGAATTATATACTTTTATATCCCACCCCCTTAAGCCTTTTATCAGGAATTTTTTTATACAGATTTAAACCACAAGAGCCAACCCCTTAGCCCCTTCTTAGGAAGACTGGGTCTGGGTTTACTAAAACAAACTTTTGAACCTCGGGCTCCCTATAATACCTATCAGGCTTAACAGGGCAGGAGGCAAGCCCAATAGGATCAGAGAATCAAGCAAGCATCCCTCCACCACATTCAAACAGGAGTAGAGGGGCAGGGCCTATGCTGAGGATTCAACAAGGAGGGCCTCCCAACTTTCAGGACACAGTCAGAGTAATCTTGGCCTTTACCAACAGATTAAGAGGCTCCTCCATGGGTGATTTCCTAAAACTCCAAAAAAAAAAAAGAGTCTCTGAAAATGAAGGAGGGAGAAGGAAGAATAAGCAGATCAGAATAAGCAGAATCAGAAGAAGACTCTGAAGCAGAAACAGACTGAAGCAGAATACACTGCCTGTGTTCCCCTCTAACCACCTGATCAGAAATTCCTGTTCCACCTCTAATCTCTTTAGAAGCAGGATCTGGCCCTCTAATCAGAGTCATCACAATCTGCAATTTTTTCAGGCAGCTCTCCCAAGCAAGAATGCTAGGAGAAGCTGGAAGCTGAGGCAGGCTTCCTGAAAAGACCTGCCAGCATTCTACTGGCCTAAGAGGGAAGAGAGAGGACCTGAGGGAACCACGGGGAAGAACAGTTACCCTTTGGAAGAGAGCCCCTGCAACAGTCCTCATCCTGAGAGGGCACATCCTGTAACACTCGGCCATCTGCCTGAGACCTAATATGAAAAACCTGATGCTCCTGAAGGCCCTACCTCTTCTACGGAGGCCACTCCGGTAGACTTCACCCTCACCCACAGACGTCAGGCGCTTGCTCTTGCGGAAAGCAGGCGGTCTAGCGGCCCGAAGCATAGTCCTATTGCAACGCGATTCAACAACTACCAATCAGCATCATCAATAACTCTCTACGACAAGCCACAACAAAATACAGCGGCGCATAAACCTAGGCACCCACTCAGGCCAACAACACACATAGCATAATGTATGATATACACATGATGCATCTGCTTCCCACTACAGTTATTCACTTTTTTCCCTGACATTTATTCCTGTAATATACTGAGGCAAGAAATCTAAAATGTCGAAATACGGGCCAACTTCTGTACTGTACTCGGGTCTGAAACTCCGGTTTCGAAACTCGGAAACGCCCACCTGCAACGCAAAAATTGCTTCGGCATCGGGACCATGGCAAAAGACTGAGGAAATGACGCCGGTCATGGGCGTATTAGTACCCTGGCGTACTACCAGTCAGGTCAGCCCAAATGACCGGCACCTCAACCTTCTACTCTGGGCTTCGGGACTGGGGGCGCGGACTACCCCCAAGTCAGGACTGCAGCAAGGGAAGACGAAGAACATCTTCAACCCAGGAAAGCGGATTTAGGGCCTGACAGTGGTGGGTGCAGCAGGAGGAGTTTGTGGCAAATTTTGCTATTTTGTTGTAGCATAATGATAGCTTGTTTAAATTGCTCTTGTTTAGATTAATTAGGATAGGAGAAGCATACAGTAAGGTAGAGAGAAGATGGGTACGAGCTAGGGTAACTTTACTGCTGCTGGTTAGGAAGTTTTTACATCTGTAAAGAGTACTTCATTGTTTGTTGATTTTGGTAATTGTATGAGCTGTGTGTTTGTCAAATTTCATATTATTGTCAATAATGAACCCTAGTAATTTGATTTGTGTGACGGGGAGATTATCTAATGCAGAAACACAGAATGGGGGAGTAGGTGCTGCTGCTTTGGAAGGATGAAACAGCATAACTTGGTTCTTTTTAGGATTAATATTAGCTGGGAGTTTAACTAGGTTTCAATGGATGTAAAGGCTTATTGGGTCTTGATTTGAAGTTGTTGGAGGGTGGGGGCAGAGCAGATTAAGGTGGAGTGATCAGCATATTGAACCAAGTTTGCTAGAGGGGTGGCTTTGTGAAGATTATTTGTAAATATAGTGAAAAGTAGGGGTCCTAGGATTGATCACTGGGGTACTCCTAGTTTTACATGAAGTAGGGGGAAAAGGGAATTTTTCCACTGAACAGCTTGTTGGCGTTGGCAGAGATGGTCCTGAAACCATAATAGAGTGGGGGTAGTTAGTTTTAATTCTGAGAGTGATGTTATTAGTTTTGTATGGGAGACTGTATCAAAGGCCTTTGATAAGTAAAGGAAAACTGCAGACACTAGTTGGCCATTGTTGCGTTGCATATTTACTAGATTACTAAAATGGATGAGTGCAGTAGTAGTGCTACGGTTGCGGCGGAATCTGTGTTGAGTTTTGGCAAGAAGATTGTTGGAGAGGAAATGTGTTAGGACCTGGATGTGGACACATTTTACCATTATTTTAGACAGTGGGGAAAGCACAGCTATAGGGCGGTAGTTTATGTCTGTGGAGTTGCTCCCTTTGTGAATTGGTATAATGTAACAAAACATCCTTTCGACTGTACTGTTTATTGTAACACACTGTGCTCCTTATAGTATATTTATACTTCAACTTTTGATTCTGCATTGTACTTTATTAACACGTGTATTGTATTTACTGTATTTGCTGTACTAATCTTTGTTGAGCTTTTCTTCCCGGGCCTCCCCTGAAAATGGGATCAGTGTCCAGTTGAAATCTATAATGTTTAATCTTCCTATTTTTGATAACGTTACATCTAATATCATTACTGTATTTTTACAGAATATGGCTATTCTAGAACATCTCTCATTTCCCAAATTCCAGATTATCTTTCCTCCCCATAGTTTCTCTGTTTTAATCTTTTTTCATTTGTTAAAAATCTTGCATATTCTAATATAATTACATCCACATTATATGTACTACACCACTCCCAAATCCTATGCTTCTTACTATATTCTTAGTATTATTCGCATTTACAGAAAGCACTCTAAAATTTTCATTTTCCCTTTCCTTGCATTCATGGTTTCATAAATTCATAGCCAATTACTAGGCTAGCTTTCACAATACACCATTCTAAGCCTAACCAATTTTCCTCCCAAAGGTTTAACACTGTACCTTGTATCTGTGAGTCAAAACACCCTAACCATTATTCCAAACCCCAGTCTTTAGCTGTATGTAGTCTTTCTTTCACTTCCTTTTTTCTTTTGCGCTTATCCCTTTAAATTTCCTTTTTCTATCCTTTACTGATAATTTTTTTTTTCAAATTTACTAGCTCCCAGTTAATGTCTTATTCATCAGTTAGTACAGAACCTTCTTCTATGTCCTCTTTTTTCTTATCTAAGTCTTCTGTTTTACTACTTCTGAAATGACTTCTCTTTGCTTTTTCGTCTTTTTTTCCCCTTACTCTTATTTTCATTTTTGCAATCCATCCATAAAATGCACCATTTTGTTACATTTATAACATTTCAAGTCACATTTTTTGCATCATGTCCCATTTTCCCAGAAATACATTTTCTTTTTGTCAAAGTTACTCAAATGTCCTTTTCCACAAAAAACATGTTTTGGGTTGTTCTCAATATTTTACAACACGCCTAGTCACCTTCACATTTATCATGCTTTGTATATTTTTTCTCTTTCTATTTTTAACACAATATTACAAAATCTCAGCCAAGCAGTCCATAAACCCCTTTTGTCAAACCTTTGCAATGTCTAGTCATTCTTTACGTAAAGATTTCAAATGCCCTTTCAAAGTCTCTCTTTTTATCTCTGTTTGAAACTGTACAAAATATTATTTTCTGTTTCCCTGTTAAATGCTTTTATCACAAAGATTCCATGGGTAACAGTCTTTCTACATATTTTCGAAGAAAATTTTCCAATGAAAAAAAATGTCAAATAAAATGTCACAAAATGTCTCTTTTTTAATAAGAATAAATGCTCCTACCTCATGTGCTTTTACACCTAAAATGTTATTAAACTGTCCCACAGTTTAAACCTGTCCAAGTCTTTGCCATCTTTACTTTGAATCCTTACGAAGAACTTTCTGCTACTCCACTTTTGCCTTTGTTTACTTTCTCTGCATACGGTTTCTTTCCCATCTCACCACTATTCTTCAGGATTGTCTATGCATCCTCCTTTTGCATTTTCTCCATAACGTCTCCCCAGGAAACATCTCCTTCATTTTCTGGCTTACTCTGCACCACCATTCCATTTTCTTTAAGCAAATCATCCTGCAACCCTCCTGACTAGAGGACTGGAGGGTTGTAATTATATGTCCATCATTTGCTGACTCATCTCCATCAAACATGTTTATTTCAAACATTTCCTCAGAATCCTGCATACATTCTACAGTCTCCATATTTGTTTTCTTCCTCATTTCTTTCACTACTCCATCTCCTTCTCTCTTCATCTACAGGCCACCTCTGCTCCTTTAATGGAAATGGGAAGTGCTCCTCCAAAATGAGTCCTACTCAAAACAATGATGAGTAGGGGAAGTTTCCCAATGCCTTGGCCAAATTTCACCTAGTAATAGAAATACCACCTTGGTATCCCCTTAAAAGGAGCCACAAAAGACTGGTAAAACTTACAGCCTCGTAAAATGAAAAATTCATTTTTTGTTTACCTGAAACACCAGAACTGAAAGGCTCAAGAGCCTCCACTACAGCCAGAGTTTAGCCCACTAGACCACTCCTGTTGAAAACTACTGAGACAAGAGAAGACCTATGTCTAACATTTTGCTTCTTTTTTTGACCGGAATTCCTGAAGACGCAGATCTACTTTTGACAGGCAAGACCTCCCTGGGGACATGCACTCCAGTCTGGCTAGGCAGAGGTATTCCCTGCTCCTTTTCCCAAGACTGACAAGAGTGGGTCTCCCTTCCCTGCAAATGGCACTCTTAACAGCCACAGAAGACAGGTTTAGGGTCCAGCCAATGGTAACTGTAGGGCCTGCACCAGAGAAGCTATGGAAAAAATGGTCTAAGGAACCAGAAAATACCTCAAGCAGAGTTACTGATATGTACCTGAGGCACATATCTTGTGGATGTGGCAAAGGCTGCTTGGTAATTTTCTTATTTTTGTGGCTGGAAAATAGTACTGAGGAACTGGTAGGTTGTTCCATGGCAGAGCTGAAAAAAATGCTTGATTTCTGGGGCAGTATGGCAGCAGTAGTATGTGAAACAATTATTAAAACAGTTGCATTTTCCACCAAACACACACTGAAAAGCAACTTTAACACTTACCTAAGTCACCAAAAGTACAATAACATAATTTTTACCAATGAAAAAGAGATTAAATTAGTTTTAACTTTTTCCCCACTAAAGTAAAATGCAATACTCCTGTTTAAAGGTTAGCAGAAGTCTATAGAACACCTTTTCCCAACTTTACATTAATTTGACAGAAAAACTTCATTTTCTGAAGTAAAGTTAAAAAGTGCAAGTTCCTTTTCCCAGAAGGAAACGTATCAGCTCAGCAATGGAACAGGATTAGTCAACCATTGATCCTTGAAAGCCTGCAAGAGGAGCATGCTTTGGTGCCAGGAAAAATGCTAAAAGACTTGCAGACAAAATTACTCTTTTTATCATACCTGCTAATGGTTTGCCCATGTGGAAAGTACCCTTCAGCTTTGGAAGCTGACTGGCTGTTATATCCCAAGCAGGATACAACCCATACAACTATGGCTACTACAGCAGTGACCAATATGATTGACATTCTCAAGTACAATAAAGTGAATAAAGTTGGATGTAAACTGCTAAACACTAGGGAATGAAAGTTATGCATTCTTACTATAATGACCATGTTTAATGATCCCTGTCAGTTCACTTCAACTATCAGTGCTACTTGATGCAACCAATCATCAGCTTAGTACTTTTAAAACTTTTGCAGTCTGTAACTCCTTCCCTAACTCCCAATAATGCTCTGCGAGTATCTGCTTCTCCAGATCTTGAAAGTGCTTCAAAACATCAAAAATGCACACCATAAAAACAAAAACACTCAAAAACCTTGCACTTCAGCAGGCATTCTCCTGAAAATCTCTCCAGGACTCCTGCAGCCAAGACTGAAGAAAGACAAGTGGGTATGCTGAAGTGGTCAGAAACAAACCGTGAATATATACCTTTACTGTATCTGTATGTACATAGCTTTTGTTTCTTACATGATCAAGTCCATTCACTTCAACAACTAGGACAGAGTTCCTAGCTCATGGTCTTGGATACCATCAAGACAGAATACCTGTGGTTGCAGAACCACATATCAGCCTAACCTGAAAGTCACATTGAGCGTGCAGGGTCCTGCAAAAGTCTTCATAGAAGCCCATGTCAGAGAAGCAGAAACATTTCAACTGAGAAACTCTTGTTAAAAGGTCCGAGAAGTAGCCACTGCTCTTCTAAGGTGTCCTTTACGTTTAGCCGACAAATCTTTTCATACCAAAAGACCTTTTCATTCACTTTCTTTGTTGCAGAGGAAACTAAATTCTATTCAGTCTTTTCTAGTGTCCATATTTCTGTCTACATAAAAGTGTAATCAATGATGGCTATCTATACAATGTAATATATATTCCCTATTGTTAGAATGTTGAGGAATATGCAGGAAATTTAACTGATTTAAATTTGTTTTGATGATTACTTTAGGCATAAAGGGTGAGTAGTCTGCAGCAACACAATGACTTTATAAAAGTCAAGGAGAATTTGAAGACAAAGCCTGCAACTCTGACACTGTTCCTACCAAAGTGATCTCACAGCGTCATGGTATGTTGATACAGGGGTAGGAAAGTCTTGCTCTCTGTCAATGTTGATGTGCCATACTACTGACATGTTGAGTGAATATCAATCAAAATATGACGAAGAGTGTTTTGGAATGCCTGCAACATATGGAGGACCAGTCTTATCTCAAGGCAATATGGTCTTGTTTCATGATCAAGTTTATTATTTCCTTACTTATTTTCTACTTGTTGACCAGGTATGTTAGATGGACTATTAACCTTTTCAGCCATGACCTGGTCTTATGAGGAGAAAAGAAAACATTCTTTTCTTTTTTTTTTTCAATTGTGAGAATACAACAGGAAGAGTTTTATAACAGTACTGCAACAAGAAAACAGTGCATAGATTTACTACTAACAAAGATTTAAGGACAATCAAAGATTATAGAAAACATTTACATTATTGTTATGGATCTGTTTTTAACTTGAAGATTACTGAAGTGCAAATTGTTTATCTTATTACTGCAGTACAAATGATATTGATGTTTTTAAGCCACGGAGGACGTGAAACATTTGCAACTAGATTTATTGATTAGGTGCTTGCATAATCCATTTTTGAACTGCTTAACTGTTGAAAGTACTCCAATTTCATTAGGAACATAATCCCATGTTGGCATGTTGCAGACCATGAGCATGCATTTCCTCCCATTTTATTTTTAAAGGAGGTCTGACCAGTGTAATACTGTCTTCTTGGATACTTCTTAAAGAGTATGTTTGTTCCCTAATTTTTAGTTTTGATCTTAAAAGTAGGCAGTACTTTGCATTTAGGATTTTTAAAAGTAAGTTAAGTGAACAAAAAGATGCTCTGTCATTAACAGGAAAACAGTGCAGCTCTTTAATGAAGTTGCAGTGGTATGTGGGGAGGTCAACCAACAGGGTGAATCTGAAGATCTTGTTTACAAGTCTTTATTTTATGTGTATTGTAGGCAGTGTGCAGTGAAAGTAATGACAGGCCATATTCAGGTTTAGGCAGGATGACATTTTTTTGCAATAACATTCTTGGCTGCAGAAGAAAGTAGCTGTGAGCTTTGTAAGAGTGCTTAAACTGCATAAGAACCTTGTTTGTAATGTAGTGTGTATAAGCTCTGAGCCTAAGCATTTGATAATACTTCCTTCTGGATCACAAGGTATAATGCTGCGAAGGTTAGCTACTTTTTGGTGTGAGGCTAATAACATTACATTTGTTTTTATTGCGTTTAGCTTTATTATTTTGATAATCAACCACTGACAAAGTTTAGTGAATTTTGTACTTCTTGCAGAAATGTATGTGACTTACTGGCTTGCAGGAGCTGCATATCCTAACAAGTTAATTCTCTACTTTAAGAGCACCCCTGCAATCCCAGGGCAGGGGTCATTGCTGACTATCACACTAGGATAGGGTGAAGGGATTGTCCAGAGACAAATTAGGACAGAGAAGGCATCAAGACAGACATTGGTGGCACACTCAAGGCAGTCATATATTTGCTGTTTTAGGATATGTACACTGAGACCCACTGAACCTTTAGAGTTCACTGCAGGACCCTCACCTGATACCTTCTGAATGATACCACAAAGACTGTCACTGACATTATACCAGAGATTTTAATGCTGACAGCTGCTGCTACTATCCTCACAAAAATAAGATGCTCTTGTGAATGGAGTGCAAATATTTTGTCTTCTGGAAGACAGGCTGTGCACAACAGTGTGGCTAAGCAGCACCGTTTGAAAATAAGTGATGGCTCCATCTTAGCATTTAATGAAATTCCCAAGAACTAGAATAGATGGAGTAAAGAGTCTTACATCTGAATCAATAACTCAGAAGAGGGAGCAGCTATAGTCCAATTTTCCATAAAGAGAAAACATTAGTCCCCACTTGTCAGAGATGTGCGCCACTAGAACCATACATCTAGTAAACACTGTGTTGGCTGTGGTGAGACCAAGTGGGAGGCCCTTAAACTGAAAGTGACTGGCTCCTACACTGAAGCACTAGAACCTTCTAGATGCCTTGACAATTCTGATGTGCAAGAATATATATTGGGAGTCTTGAAGAGCACATCCAGTATCCGTTCAAAAGAGATGGGAAGATGGTCTACAAAAAGTACAGTTGTGTACACTTACCATACATGTAGATGTTCAAGTGTATTCACTGTTGCAGTCATCACACTTGGGTTATCTGCCTGCAGGTAGACCTCAGTCGGCCCGAATACCAGAGTCTTGGGATTTCTGCATCGGATGCTGTCACATCATCCATGACGGCAGGTCGTCAGGGGTATAAAACATGCAGCCGACGCCATTACATCAGTTTTTCTTGTCCCAGATGTTAGTAGCCCCCAAAATAGGAAGCAATCAAATGGTGTGGAACACCTCCAGTAAAATGTAAATACCATTTCCATAAGATATGGCCAAAAATGAGGATAGGTAGAAAGTATAGAAAGACAGGGGGCTGGAGGGAGGGTAACCAGGGCTGCAACAGTGAATACACTCGAACATCTATATTTATGGTAAGTGTACACAACTGTACTATGTTCTTCATGCTTCACTGTTGCAGTCATCACACTTGGGTTGATTCCCAAAGCTGAGGAAGGGTGGAGGCAGTCAAGTAGTAGTATGGCTGGCTAGCAGGCCTTGTAAGATTGCTGTGGCAAATCCAGCTCTGGATTTTGAAAAGATAGTTAAGTGGTAATGCTTGCTGAAGGGGTGTACAGAACTCCAGGTTGCAGCTTCCAGGATGTCCCTGGTAGGGACTTCCCTGAAAAAAGCTGTAGAGGTTGAGGTAGCCCTAGTGGAATGAGGCCTGATCCCCTGTGGTGTAAGTTTTCCATGGTATTTGTAGCAGAAATGGATGCAGTGCGCTATCCATTTAGAAATTATTTGTTGCAAAATGGCCTTGCCCTCTGCCCCTGTAGCAAAGCTGACTAGCAGCTGGTCAGATTTTCTGAAAGGTTTAGTCCTGCCAAGGTAGAACCTGAGCTGTCTGTGCATGTCCAAGGAGTGCAGGACCTTTTCTCCTTTATTCTGAGGATTAGGAAAAAAGGTTGGCAAATGGATGGATTGGTTTAAAGCCACACTGGATACCACCTTGGGCATAAAAGATGGGTTAGTCCTGACCTGTCCTCCGCATGGAAGATAATGAAGGGTTTCACAGCCATAAGGGCCTATAACTCCGACACTCTTCTTGCTGAAGTGATGGCTAGCAGTAATGCTGTTTTCCAAGAGAGGAATTTTAACTCTGCTGTAGCAGCAGGCTCAAAAGGGGGAAGTGTGAGCTTCTCTAGTACAAAGTTAAGGTCCCAGGCAGAAGTGGGAGCTCTCCTTGGGGTCTTAAATTGTTAGCTCCTCTCAGGAACTATTTGATCAGAGGGTGAGAGAAGAGGGGTGGGCTCAGTATTCTAATGAGCTGAAATGGCAGAGGCATGAATCTTAATTGATGAGAAGGATAGGCCTTTGTGGAGCAGCTCTGCTAGATAATCTAGGATTTGAGGCAAGGAGGGCACGGCTGTGTCCTTCCCTTGAGAATGGATCCAAGAACAGTATCTATTTCACTTTTCTGAATAGGATTTCCTAGTACTGGGCCTCCTGGACTTAAGGATAACATCCAGCACCTGTTTGCTGAGGGTTGCTGGTGATGTATTCAGGGAATAAGCCAGGGTGCCAGGTTCAGGGTTTGCAGCTGAGGATGCAAAATCTGTCCCTCCTGCTGGGACAACAGAGAGGGGGTCTGCTGTAGGTGCCAGGGTGGCACTGCTGTCAGACTGCGTAGGAGTAGGTACCAGTGCTGGTCTGGCCAGTCTGGTGCAAAAAGGATTGTCCTTGGCCTGTCCTGTTTGATCTTGAGGAGCACTTTTTGAAGGAGGGGCAGAGGGGGAAAGGCATGGAATGAGAGGTTTTCCATGTGAATGATAGGGCATCCACTTTCCAAGCTTGGCTGTGGGGAATTCTGGTGCAAAAATTTGTTTAGTTGATGGTTTTGGGAGGACGCAAAGAGGTCCACCTCTGGTGTCCCCCACCTGTGTATTAAACGTTTGAATGAGTTTGGTTCCAGTTTCCACTCGTGTGGGTCCATTAGACTTCTGCTTAAGTCGTCTGCCAGTGAATTTTGTTTGCTTGACAGGAATTGAGCTTGCAGGTGCACTTGGTTGCTTAAGGCTGTGTTCCACAGAACCATGGCTAACCTGCAGAGTGGGTAGGAGTGAGTTCCCCCCTGCTTGTTTATGTACCACATAACCGTGGTGTCATCTGTCTTTATCAGGATTTGTCCTAGCAGGATAAGGTATTTGATGGCTGTCAGTGCATTCTGTACAGCTAACATTTCTTTTTGATTGATATGCAGGTGAATTTGTCCTGGGCTCCATTTGCCTTGAATGCATTCGCCTGCCATGTGAGCTCCCCATGCACAGTCTGATGCGTCTGTTGTCAGAGTTTGGATGGCGGGGGGTTGTGAGAAAGGGAGTCCCTTGTTGTGGTTGCAAGCCTCTGCCCAACAAAGGAACTCTGTCCTTAGGCAAGGAATGATAGGAATCACTGCTTCCAGGTCAAGGGAATGTTGACACCAGAGACTTTTTAAGTAACACTGAAGTTTCCTCATATACATGGAATCAGTAGAATACATGAGGCCATGAATCCTAGGGCTTGCAGTATTTTTCTTGCAGATAGCTGGGTTTGGGTGGCCAGTAGTTTGAAATAAGTTGTCAAATAAACCTGCTTTTCTGGAGTGAGGAATGCCATCTGGGAAGTTGTGTTCAAGCCTGCTCCCAGGAATACAATCTTGTGGCTGGGTCCAGATGTGATTTCTTTTCGCTGATGGTATAGGAGTCTCTTTACAAACGTCAGGTGCTGAAGTTGCAATTTCTGACTGTCCGCTTGAATCAGGCAATCGTCCAAGTATGGGTAAATTTGAATATTTCTCTGCCTGCAGTAAGCAATGGCTGGAGCCGGGCACTTTGTAAATACCCTGGGCGCAGTAGATAAGCCAAAGGGAAGTGCAGATAACTGATGGTGCATACAGCCTGCCCTGAAACGTTTATATTTCCTGCAAGATTCCCTTATGGGGATGTGCAGATGAACTTCTTTTAAGTCTAGGGTGACTAGCCAGGAGTCTTTAGCTAGCATAGGAAGGAGCTGCTGGAGTGTAAGCATTTTGAATTTTGGTACCACCAGGAAGGTGTTTAGGGTTGTCAGATCCAGAATAGGGCACCAAGAGTTATCTTACCTAGGCACCAGGAACAGCCTGGAGTAGAAACCCTGTCCGCTTTGCTCTGTTGGCACAGATTGAATAGCCCTGATACTGAGAAGAGAAAGTACTTGCTTTTGGGCCTCTGTCCACTGGTTTGGAGGAGGAAGGTCTGGCAATCCGCTTGGGGTTGGCAGACAGTGGAAATAGAATCTGTACCGCTGGGATACAATGTTTAAGACCCATCGGTCCTGGGTAATATACTCCCAGTTTTTTGCATGCAGGGCGAGATTTCCTCCTAAGGGTGCAAGTACTTGGGCATGGCTGGGAAGGATTAAGGACAAGTCATTGTGAACTTTTTCCATCGAGAGGTGGTTTACCACTCCCAGTTTTTGAGGAAGGAGCACTCCATTGTTTAGATCTGTGCATACCCTGAGACTGCAGTCTGTTGCCCCTGGGTTTGGGCTGCGACGGTCTGGAAGGGACTGGAAAGGACCAGTTTTTTGAAGGCCAATGCCTACTGAATCTAGGTGGCTGCACCTGTAAGAAATCTTTAACAGTTTACATGGATTTAGCTTTTTCCTCCATCTTTTTAAGAACTTCTTCTGCTTTAGAGCCAAACAAACATTCTTGGTTTAATGGAGCATCAAGCAATTTTGCCTTGACATGGTCTGGCAAGATTTTTTCCTTCAGCCAAGCATGCCTTCTCAGAACAGACCCAGTGACAGCAGCCCTGCAAGATGCTTCTAAGGCATCAAAACCACACTGCAAAGTATGTTTACCAACTTGGTTTGCAGAATGCATAAAGTCTTGTAAGTCCTTATTTTCTGCACAATCAGGAATCAACATTTTTTGTTTAATTAGATCAATAATATGCTGCTGGTACTTCAACATGTAAAACTGGCAATTTAAAGCCCTGATGGCAAGAGTTGCAGAGGTATATACCTTCTTACCTCATCTGTCTAGAGCCCTAGAATCTCTGTCTGAAGGGGTAGGGTTTTTGGCTGTAGAAGCCTTAATACCTTTAGGTCCCTGGGAAATGGTCTCTGGATCTGCAGTGGGATTTTTAAAAAGAGATTTGTGAGAGTCGGGTACTCTGTAGTATCTGTCAGGCTTTCTAGGAGCAGGTAGTATCAGGGGTAAGGCTGGATTCCATGAAGACATCATCTACAATATCAAGGACAGGGGGAATAGCTAGAGGCCTATGCTGAGGCAAGTCTAAAAATTCCCTGAGTCTCTTTTTGGACCGTGGGTAGTCCTGGCATTCCCAGTGGAAATGTTCTCTTAGGGTATGCAAGGTTTCACCGAAAAAAATGTCCTCTGGAGGGAAGGCTGAGAAAACTGAATCCTCTGCATCTGAGTCCTCATAGGAAGATAAGGGTATGTCCTGGTAATCACAAGGGTCAGAGTCATCAGACTAATGGTCTGAAGAATCAGAAGTAAAATCAATTCTTTGTCTTTTAGAAGGGGAAGGCTGGCTTCCCCAAATTAAGTAATAAGGTCTTCAGCCATTCTAAGCATTTGTTTCTGTGGCATGGGAGCTTGAGAATGTGCTTTGGTCGTCAGTTTCCTAGGCGTAGTGTGAACTCTGGGCCTGGGAAATTCAGTGTATTTAGTCATTAACGAAGTAGTCGGTTTAATATGAACATCGGAAGGTCTGAACACACCCTCAGAAGCCAGTGCCTGCACAGCGGCTCCGGACCCATCCAAGGTAGAGACAACCGCAGGTTCCATAGTCGAAGAAGCATCTCGCGGCATACCAGACTCCGAATGGGTCTCAGTAGAGGCCTGCGAATCTGTAGAAGTGGGTAACAGGGGCTGCAAAAGCGCCTCACTGAGTACCGGAGGACTGGCAACTAGCTTAACGGAAGCGTCATCAGCAGTTTTGGACCTATGCGGTCTGTCTATGTCTTTATCTTTGCATTTTTTCGGAAGATCGGTAGTCGGATGGCTTACCAAAACCATTTTGGAATATGGAGAACGAGAGCGAAAGAATTGAGAGACAAAAATAGCCCGACGATGAATAGTTTGTGCGTTGAACAAGGCACAAAACCAACAGCGAGGGGCGTCATGGTCTGGGCCTAAACAGGTAACGCATTAAGAATGAAAATCTCTGTGAGGTATTTGCATTCCACAGGCAAGACAATTGTTAACTTTTTCTGACATTGGTTAGAGCAAGAAAAAAGTATTCCCAACGGGGCACTTAGCTTTAGAAGACTTCAGGTTTGAAACTCGAAAAATGAAAATTTCAGGTAGCTGCCATCCGGCACTTGCGAACTGCTTCTACTTCGGGCTCCTGCACAGCAAGAAAAGCTGATGTAATGGCATCGGCTGCATGTTTTATACCCTGATGACCTGAAGTCATGGATGAGTTGACAGCATCCGACACAGAAATCCCAAGACTCTGGTATTCGGGCCGACTGAGGGCTACCTGCAGGCAGATAACCCAAGTGTGATGACTGCAACAGTGAAACACGAAGAACATCTGTCCATCCAGAACTTCATTTTTGGAATGAGCTAATGCATACTGCTGAGGTCAATAATGCTCTGAAGTCAGTAACTTTCAAGATGACTGCACACTGATTAACAGCATAACTTTAGCTCTCCCAGTGTGAAAACAGAAACTGAGAAAAATAAGTGCCATTGAAATTTCTATTTTTTTGGTAAAATTCAGTTACTGGTTAGTAAATACAATGCCTAGACACCTGAAAAGAAGAAATCTGGAACACTTGAAAAGAAAATCAACCAGAAAAGATAAAGAGAAAAATACTGTCTGGGAAGGATTCTGCAGCTGTTTAGCAAAATGCAATTCAAGCAAGCTTCAGCTCTGGTTCCAGATATGGTTTCCAGTAATTTAGAGGAAAGATAAATCAAATTTACTCAGAAGTGATTAAAATAAATGGAACACTGAAGGAATACATCAATTTAAACAACAAAAGGCTAGAAAAGATAGAAGAAGCTTTAATTAACCATTCAGATGAACTGATAAAACTGCAAAAATCAGAGGATGACATGAAAAAAAGGCTGGCTGAATGAGGTTTCTCAATAACTGTTTAGAAAAAGTAGAATTAGAGGACAGAGAGCACAGAGAAAAACTTAGCTTTTCTGCTGTACCAGAGAAACTGGAAGGAACAGACTGTATTAATTTTATGAATGCACAAATAAACAACCGGACTGGTGATCCACAGCAGAATTTGTTAATTTACGGGCACAGAGTGTATGCTTCAAAACTGGCCATGAGAAAGCAACTAAGACCTATATTGATAAAGACAGGATCATACCAGCAGAAAGAGTTGATCCAGACAAAACTGTGGCAGAAAGGCAAAGTACTAGAAACTGAAGACAGCACAGTATTTACAGAAAATGATTACTCACTGTACAGCTGCCATAAGAGAAGCAAACATCCCAGCAATCAAGGAATGTTGATAGACATGTGAGATTGAAAGCAGCTGGATACAGCAGCTTGAAAGTGTTTTTTTTTTCCTGGGAGGATCAAACAGGCTAAAGAGGAAATAAAAAAGTATATCCCACTAAAAGCGAGTCAGCAAGCAGAAGGGGACTTTTCTTTTCATTCTAATGGCACATAAACTTTAATAGTGAAACCTTTTCCAAAGTTCTAAAGGAAAATGCTTAAGAGACAGAAAAAAGAAGAGTCAGATGTACCATGGACTTGAACTAGACTCTGGTGTTGGGAGGTGGAGATAAACAGGAAGAAGACCAGCAATTCTGAAATTAGTGAATAAATTGAAGAATATAAAGCATCTTATTGCACAGTTATAGCTAATTAATAGAACTGTTTTTTCTGATTTTTGTACAATACTTCCCTAAAATGTGCTTTTTATGAATGAGGAATAGTTGTTTGGCCGTTACTGTATTTGAACTTGTTTTATTTTCATGATAGATGACAGAGGCATATGTTAATGTACTAGGGTGATGATATGTGTGCTATTTATTAGTGTTGGCTTAAAAACTATTTAAAAGAGACTACCTTGACCACTTGCCTTGTCGTTTTTCCCTACATCTCAGTAACTGCTGGTAATATGTTTTCCCTTTTAGCTAGGCATACCTCATTCTTTTCACCACTGAAGTAGCGCTCATTTTAACTTAATCTGTCCTACACTCTCACCAACACCCAGCTCTCAATCTGTTCTCCCATTTATCCCAAAAAGTGAAGTGTAACTGTCTCATACTGTTCCTTTCCTCTCTTCACAGCCAGGATATTTAACTGCAACGAAAGGGTTGCCCTTCTTGCTCACCTGTACTCAAAGTTCTGAGACTACTCTTGTGTGGATATGTATCATCCTCCGTGCAAGTCTACAAGGATGACCTAGTCCAAAACAAAAGAAGATTAGGTTTAAAATACTAAAACACTGTTGGCAAACACTGTACTGTTGAATCTCTCCTGGTATTACAAATACACGGACCAGCTGCACTCCCAGCCGTATATTTTTCCCCATTCATCTTTTAGGCATTCAGTGCCAGGGCATGCGCTTCCTCATTTTGGAAACTAGATGGTAGTATTTACTAAGCTAGGTAACTCCCAATAGACTGTACCCAACTGAAATAAATAAGAGATTATGGAATATAAAAAACTGAAAGCTGCTCTTTTTCCCAACTGAGCGTACGCATGATAGGACTGTCTAAGCAGAAAAGTCTATCCCCTAAAGTAATTTGTGCCCACCATAAAAAACAAAAAATGCAGTTCTGTTGTCAAGAAAAATTACTGGATTGAACTGACCAGGATAATTATGAAAAGTTCTACTCCTGATTATTTTTTTACAACTCTGGCCTCCTGCAGCTCGGAGGATTCCTGCTGTGCTCGGGCTCATTCCGCTCCCCTACCCTACCCCATTCCCTCCCACCCCCATTTCAATTAACTTTATAGCCATACGCCACTCCTCTCTATTATCTCAAACTCCTCCCACCACCATACCTAGGCTATCATATTCAATTACCCAATTAGCCCTCTAATTTACAGAATCTATTGCTACCCCACCTACTCTTCACCTCTAATTACTCTACTATAAACCACAATGCAAACCCTATACTTCTCCACCAACTCTACTAACTCTCCCTAAGTAAATAAGCTATATCTCCATTACCACATATCTCAAAAATACAAACCCTACTCTATACTATTCTCCATCTCTAGCCTACTGTTACTATCAACTGTAACCAACTATCAGGTCCAGCAGCAACACAAGCTAACCATTCCGAAGCAATCTACATCCCTAAACTATAGACCAGCCTATACATATTCACTTAACTCCATACATCTATCAACCCACCCACACTCTCTCTTTCACAAATTACTTCCAACTAGTAGTCAGTCCCACACTTCATTAAAACACCTGAAAATTATTAGCAAACTCAACAGTCTACTTATACCTACAAAAAAACCTCACGTGTTGTGTCGACATACACCCCAATCCAGGCCCATTCAAACTAGACACCCCAAGCCCCAATCTGAATAATACCCTGCTCAGAGGCAGAAAAACTCTCTCCTCCTTAGTAATCTTAATGTAAGAGTTATCCTTAAAGTCCATGATCTCCATGCGCTATTAGCTTTATAGAGACCTGAAACTGTCGCACTAACTGAGACCTGGCTAAAACCAGAAATTCACAATAATGAAATTACAGCACCAAGGTACAATATCATTCGCACAGAGTAGGTAAAAGGGGAGGGGGTGGTGTTAGCCATACTATATAAAAATCACCTCATCCTTGAACAACTTGATATCTCCATCCCAAACTTCAAAAATGTGGAACTCAGCCTTGACAAATTAAAACTGAAACAAAAAAATATCAATATTATAGGCTGCTATTTTCCCCCCAGGGACCAATATCACTATCATGGAAAACTTACTAGAGTGGATCAACCTCCCTTCCCCAAGAAAATATCCTATTAGTTGACTTCAACAATGATTGGGTTCTGGCTGGAAGAGTTGAGCCAATCTCCCACATCAACCTTCACGGACTAACTCAACTTATCACATCTCCCACTAGAATTGACAAAAGATTCAAATACCAATCCATACTGGATTGGATACTTGTATCCCATCCATCCCTCATATCCCTAGCTGGATGTCTGCCAGACACCCTCAGTGACCACCAACAAACATACCTACTGAGAAGCAAAAGTCCCCTAATGACCTAGGTAACATTACAGGAAATCAGAAATAAAAAGCACTTTAACCTAACAACTTTAACAAGGACCTATAATGCTGTAACTGGACCCCCTTGAAAAGGTTAACACTCAATGAAGCAGTCTCATACTTTAATACGACCTTCCTAAAAATGTTAAACCATCATGCCCCCCCCCAAACCACTAGAATTAAAACTAAATATGCCCCCTGGCTAAATACAGACACCAGAGTATTCCTCAAAAACAGGAACAAAGCTTGGGTACAATTTCATAAGAGTAAAACCCAAATAGACAAACAAAACTACCTTGAACTACGCAACAAGGCCAAAAAGCTCATTAAAACAGACAAAATCTCCCACTATCAAAATATTCAAAACAAACATGTTACTAACCCCCAAACATTTTGGGCAGCAATCAACTCTGTTTTACAACCCGGGAAAGCGTCCACACCCTCCACACCCAAAATAGGAAACAACCAAGACAATATCCCCACCCAATTCAATAAATACTTTACAGAAACAATCCAAGAACTAGCAAATAACCAAACTAATACTAATCACCCCACCCCAACAAAATTATCTACTCCAAATGAAACACAAGATAATAGCACCCACTTTGACTTTCACTCAGTATCAATCAAAACCATTCAAAAACTTCTCCAAAAACTCAAACCCACCACCTTGCCTGCTGCTCACCTACCCGCTGAAATATCTGCAATTAGCTGCAGAAGCTATAGCCTATCACGTTACTATCCTTATTAACAGATCCATCTCAAAATGTACAGTACCCCATTTATGGAAAATATCCCACACAATACCACTACATAAAGGGGGTAAACTCCTTTGAATCCAATAACTATTGGCCTACAGCTATACTATCCTCCTTATCAAAAATCCCTGAGAGGGTAATACACAACTGATGGAATATCTGCTAAAAAATAAATTACTATCTACACAGCAAAATGGCTTTAGACCCTTCTACAGTACCACCACTGCACTTACATCATTCACTAACACCATCAATCATCACAAAAATAATGGGCTTTTTGTATCTGCTACATTCTTAGACTTATCCAAAGCTTTCCACATGGTTAACCACCTTAAACTTCACTCACTCTCTATCTTAAACCTCAGTACCTCCTCTATCACACGGTTCAAGAGCTATCTATCAGTTAGACAGCAGGCAGTACAATGGCAGAACCAAATATCCTCCCTACTGCCCGTTTCCCTAGGGGTTCCCCAAGGCTCCATCTGAGGTATTTTACTCTTCACTCTTTTCACCAATCAATTCCCATCCATCACACCTAAAGCCTCTACAGTCCAATATGCAGATGACACCACTATAATATGTGCAGCCCCCACACTCGATCACTTCCTCTCCCAAACACAAGATTGCTTCTCACTAGCTGAAACTTGGTTTACTAATCAGCTGATTCTTAACCCATCTAAAACAAAGTTACTCCTCTTCAGCTCTCATAGAGCCTTTCCCATAACAGACAACTTTACTATCACCTCCAACAACAAAACTGTCATCATCCCAACCACCCACACCAAACTGCTAGGCACTGAAATAGATAACCACCTTAGATTTGATATTCACATTGCCAAAACCATAAAGAAAGTTCACAAGAAACTTGGACTGCTCTATTGTAAGAAACACCATCTCTCAAAGCAATCTAAAACAACAATAGCCATGACACACCTGCTATCTACATTGCTTTACGGTTCCCCTGTGCTCACTAACCTTTGTAAAACTGATCTAAACAAACTTGAAGCCTGCTATAATAAGATAGCTAGATTTGCTACAGAGTCATCCTACAGAACACATCACTGTGAGTCTCTCAACAAGCTTAACTGGTTAGAACTCCCACTATTACTTGAAATAAATCCGCTCTCACTAGCACACAAAATATTAAACCACTCAGACAAAATCCCAGCTTGTGCTGTTCATATTTACTTTGAGTGTGTGCAATTTGCTGTCATTTAATTATAATGTTAGTCTGCCTCAAATGAAAGTTGATTCTAAATCTTTGAGATGTTGTGAATGTATGTACTTGGAGCTTTTCTCCCTAGGCCTCTGCTGAAAATGGACCTGTGTCCAGTCAGACTTTCCCAGTTAACAAATTTAAAATAAATAAAATAAAATTTGTGAAATATGGTTTGCAAGCAAAAGTGGCTATAAAATACTGGACTTTTGAAGACACTGTTAAACTTGAGGGTGGACTGTAAATCATATATACCCCACTTTCTATCAATGTTTAGAAGGACACTAAAAGAGGAAAATAACTGTAAGAAAACAATTTGTGTTCATATTAGTATTTGTATAAAACATTTCATGGTATAAACTGCATGTCATAAACAGTAAAACAGTTTTATGTAGTGTGTTGTCAGGAGTACTTTAAATGTGCGGGAGGGAAGTCTTTTCAGTGACTGCTTTCTGTGCTAAAGATATTAAAGAAACAAGTAATTTTTACATAGCTGTCTTTAGGCGCCAGCAAACCCTACGGTTGCTGGGGGACCCCCAACCACAGAATGTTGATTTATCTTGATATTTTGTAACATATCTGTCAAACCAATAAAAGCTAGTACAGCAGTCTTGTATACTTAAACCAACAGGGTAATAACTTTTATTTGTATCTCCTTTAAAATTCAAAGATTTATGTGTTTATAGTAGCAGATTTTTATCAAGTAACAGCCTTCACAATTCCATTAATTATTTTACCAGTGACATACTACCCCTGGCTTAGTTAAACCCTGCTGGTGTTCAGTCTCTCTACTAAAACTAACAGGTTTAGGTAGCTGCAATACCAATGGCTGCAGTGAGGGGTCTCTTTATCACCCTTGACTGCATGGGGGGCCCAGGAAAGCTTCTTCTGGTTGGGGAAAAATGAGGAGAAAAAAAAGTCTTAATTTCCTGGTTATGCACTTTTACCCGAACCCAGCTTTGATATGACACCATTAGGGTAAAGCTGATAATGAATATGAGCAAGGAAAGCACTAGAGAGATCA
Organism: Protopterus annectens; assembly: GCF_019279795.1. Taxonomy (NCBI): domain Eukaryota; kingdom Metazoa; phylum Chordata; order Ceratodontiformes; family Protopteridae; genus Protopterus; species Protopterus annectens. Next base: position 1,402,006,149 of record NC_056733.1, read on the forward strand.
ACAACTCAGAGTGACTGATCTCAGTGCAAACCTTGAATTTTAAGAAGAGCTGATGCTTCCAATCTATAACGATGATTTTATTTTCAGGGTTTCTATAAACAATGACAGAACACCATATTCTAAAACTCTCAACTTCAGTGCAGTGCCAAACATAACAGCAGAAAAGAGGTTCAAAATCAGGAACACATTTTTAAATATTATTCTAATTCACTTAAAAAATTAACAGAATAACACCTTTTACATCAACATGCAATTTATGGACAACAAGAAATATAAAACTCTGATGTGTTGATTTACTGGCGGTCTGTAATCCTAAATGATTTACCAGTAAATTAAACTTGTTTGAAAGAAAGAGCAATATTATAAGCAAAATCAGGGAAGGTCTGTGAAATCAGGAACAGGGACAGCTATCCATTACTCCTCAATGAGGCAAATAAGTGACTTAGCCTTGCTACTGTTAGACGACTTCTAAACAGCAGTCGCTGATCTGGTGTGGCAGTATCAGTGTGGCACAATGTATTACTATTTTCTGAAATAAGCAAAAAATTAGTAATGCTATGGCTAAGGTGTATGTGTGTGTGTGTTGTCACTGATTTTTATCTGTACACACACCCAATAATGCCAGGACACATGCATTATTTTTCTAGGTATCAGTAAAAAAATGCAGCTAACAAGTAACTGTATTTCAAAAGTTGGGCATAAAATATGTCACATAACATTCAGACACTTAAATCTTTGCAAGTCTGGTGGTGCCCACTCCTCAGACTATGTGAATGGATACAGGGGTATCCCTTAATAATCAATGGCTATGTGGGGGCCCCACAAAAGCGGAGGAAAAAATATTAGTTTTCTGATTACACTCTTTAACCTGAACAGGACTATGACATAACCCTGTTAGGATAAAGCTGATAATGGCCTCTGGTCTCAACTGCACCCATTCTAAAACTAGCCCTGGTCAGGTGTGTGTGTGTGTGTGTGTGTGTGTGTGTGCGCATATGTGTGTGCATGTGTGTGTGTGCATGTGTACAGAATGTTGCTGGAGGTTATGTGGAGGGGAGATTGTGTGGTTATTACTTTAATTTTTATCACAGTCAAACATTAGAGGTTTGCACAGGAGGTCATTATAGCTTGTGCTTGGGCTGGGGACAGTGCGGTCACTGTTTCTTTTACTTTTCTCACATACCTCAGATGTGTACAAACATGATTACTATAGCTTGTGTACGGCCAGTGTACTATCTAGCTGCAACAAAGTAGAAGGCATTACTGTAATCATTAGCTTTTTTTTTTTTCACTTTCCTCATAATCACACATCAGGCACATATACAGTTGGCTGCCCTTGGGGTTAAGGCTGAGAAGGCATGCAATGTGTATGTATGACAGCAGTCACTTGAAATACATGACTGTGGCAATTTTAATCTCTGCTTTCATTCCAATCTAACAACAGAAGGATGAATATGCATGACTGTCTTTTTTTTTTGGGAGGTGGGGGGGGGGGTAGGGAAGCAAGCATTATTCCCAGATTACAAATTAGATATTAAGACCTGTGTATCCTCACAACAACTGGCTTGTTAGTTTGTGAGCTACTATTTTGCCAGCTTTGAACATTAAGCCTTGTGCACAACTTTTTTTGTTTTTCTTTCTTTCAAAGAAGACATGAGACCAATTATTTTCATACTAATGATTTTTGTTTAGGCCACCAATGGATTAAAAGGTTGGGAAATGGTCTAAAATGCACCCCAGAGCATCTATAACCCTACGGCTTCTCAGGCCTTGTTTATTTAAGGTATTTCCTAAATGGTTACTTCTGTCTTGGTCAGGAAAGGTATGTTGAAAGGATGCAAGAAAAAATAAAGCTTAACAACAACACTGAATTTCCTTCCTTAATCACAATTTCTGTTCAGACATCATTGGATGAAAAGACTGCATAAAAAGAAAAAACAAACTTTTAAAAGTCACTTCAGAATACAAAGAAAGTTGTGTCTTCTTGAAAAAGCTGAAGAGTGAGGCAAAATGTGAGGAAAGGAAGAAAAAAAGTAATGTGTATAGAATGGGGAGCCCAAGATAGAAAAAAGGAAGAGACAGATAAGGGAAGGACAGATAAGAAAAGAATAGACAGCAATCAGTGCAAATGGGAGAACAGGCTGTAGCTTGGAATTTAGCATGGGTGACCTTAATTTTCGGTTAGTTAAACTTCATGTTCTCAAGCTGTATATAGTTTTGTTTCTTTGTTCCAAGTTAATAGGGGATGGGGGGTTGTATTTAGTTTTTTTTTTATCTGAGGATTTTCATTAAGACAAAAGTCATGAAAAATGTGACAGGTTCAAATGGAGATCAGAAACAACTGCACATAAGACCAGCCTGCCAAACATTAGTATATACATGTAACACAAGCTGGAAATACAAATTCAAAAAACTCATGTATAACAGGCGAGAATAACAGCTTTTTATCACAATGGCTATGCTGTTCATATTATCCTGGAACATGAATGGCCTTTACAGGTATAGATAAAAATAGAAAGAGCATTGACTTATATTAAGAAATACAGAGTGCAAATAGCAATGCTGCAGGAGGCACATTTGGAAAGAAATTAGCATATGAATTTGACAAAAAAGAGGATTTCAGAATGGATATTCAGCAGAATATCAGGGAAACAGGAAAAGGAGAGTAATTATACTAATTTCTAGTGGTGTTTCAGTGGTGATAAGATGAGGAAAAAAGATAAAAATGGTATCCTTTTGATAGTAAGATGCTACTAGCAAGGGGGTGGAGGATTACAATGGCATGTAATTATATTCCACAGAAAACTGCTATTATGAAGCTTAAGAAAATATTGGGAGAAGTAACCAGCTTTCAGCAGGGAATGGTATTTGTAGGAGGGGACTGGAATTTGATTTGCAATAGTGAGGAAGCATCAGGGGACAAGATGGGACAATACAACAACACAGGGTAGACTTCTGAGAAATTTTATGACAATATTTGGTATGGAAGATTCAGTAGCAGGAACTCTTGACAGAAATGACATATTACTCCCCAAGGTAGAATACCTGGGGAAGACTAGACAGAAATTATATTTCACAGGAACATGAATATTTAATTGAATGAACACACATCCAATAACTACTTCTGATCATGCACCAATAAAAACACAGGGTAATGAAGTAAAAATAAGACAATGGCGCTTTCCCATCTACCTATTAAAAACAGAGGAATTTAAGAAATGGGTAGTGGAAATTATTTGAGAGTTATTAGGGAATACAGAAATATCTTCAGAACTTACAGCTAGTGACTGGGAAAAATTGAAAATGGAGTTTAAAAATAGGCTTGAAATAAAAGAGAAGGAGATATGGTTAAGAAGTAATAGAAATTACTTAGAGGGGCTGACAAATATTAAAGTGTTGCAGAATAAGGGGATTTTCACAGAACAAGGGGAAGAGCAAATGCAGAGTGCTAAAGAGAAAATAAGGGAGTATCTGGATAATATGCACGAGTTTACAAAGATAAACAACTACTGTCTTGGTAACTCCGGAGCATAAAAACATTTAACAGAATGACTTAGGCAGGGATTGTCACACCAAACTTAGGGAACCTGTAACAAGAAAAATAACCAGAGATCATGTAGTGGGTTTTGGAGATATTTCAGAAATTTTATGAAAAACTTTATAAAGCAGAGAAATGTGGAAATCAAGAAAGAGTACAGATGGAAGTATTTACTGAAGACTTAATTATGCCAAGATTAGTGGTAGATGAGGCACAACAACTAACAGTTAAGGCAGGAGGTGACAAAATAAAAACAGTGATGTATATTTATCTTCAGGAAGTCTCCAGGAACAGATGGTATTCCTCTGTAAGTCTGGAAATTAGAAGGGAAGAAAGTGATAAAGATTTGGAAGATTTTGTTTAACAGTATTTTAAAAGGAGGGGAAGCACCAACATTTTGGAAGAAAGCTGCGGTGGCTGTGTTACCTAAAGATGCCAAAGACATTTCAGACCCAGTTTCATATAGATCCATTTCAATTTTAAACCACAATTGTGAAGTGTTTATCTCTATACTAGCTAAAAGAATGGCAAAGGTGTTGTCAAAAATTGATAGATATAGACCAGGATGGTTTGAATTGGGGAGGCAAACAATTGACAACATTAACAGAACTATGATAATCCAGACAGAAGCAGAATGTAAGAAAATATTTCTGTTCTTGGTGCGTCTTGATGCTTGACCTATGTTCTCTAATGGACACAGGCAACGTACAAAAGGTTCATATCCCAGGCCCCTGCTTGCAAATGTTTCATCCCACAAGCTCCTGCTCAAGGGTACCAGAACTTGTCAGACATTTGGGATGCATGCCTAGGCTTAAAAAGGCCCTTGCGGTTGTTAGCCTAGTTAATACCTATGAACCATAGAAAGCATCTGACAGAGTAAGCTGGAATTCTATGAGTAGGGCACTAGAAGTACTTGCATTTCCTGATACAACAATAAGGTAAAGATATATGAAAGATCAGATGCAAGAATTAAAGTGGGAGGGTTCCTCTCAGATAAGTTGTGTGAACACAGGAACCGGGCAAGGGTGTCCTCTTTCTCCTTTATATTTAGAGCCACTGGCAATGAAAATAAGGAATTCAGAAACAGAAAGATATAACTGGTATGGTAATCAAGAAATGTTGGCTTCAGCGTGGCCAAGGATGAACACAGGATAGCAGCAGATTTCTTCAGCTCCACCAATTTCATTACATTGACAGGAATTAATTACTTAAAAAATTAATTCTTGAAGTAATTTTCTTTCTAAATATGTTTGTTTTATATAGTTCTTGAACTATATCTAAAAAAGAAAGGAAATCTTAATAATATTCCTGTCAGAAATTACTTTGGAAATTTTCCTGTCAGTTTATCAGTCTGAAATGAGTTCCAGTAAGACAAATTCTCAAGACTCCAGCATCAAGAAAGAACTTCAGTCTCTGATAATTATAGTCCAGCAACTTACTGCTAAGATGGATAAAATGGATACTAAAATAGACACTTTCATAGAAAAACTACAAAACAAATAGACTTGTTACATATGGACCTGCAACAACAGAAGATCCAGATGACAGGCATAGAAGAAGCTGTGAATGACATGGAAAATAAAATACAAGAACAGGAAATCAACATTGAGTTTCTGCTGAAACAAAATACACATTTACAAACAAAGCTGGATGACCTGGAAAATAGATCTAGGCGCAATAACATTAGGATTTTTGGACTGCCAGAAAATATTGAAGGCAACAATATTACTTATTTTTTAACAACATGGCTCCCTAAAACTTTAGATTTACCAGAAGCATTCTCTTTTGGTATCGAAAGAGCACATAGATCTATAGCTAATACTAACTCTAACAAAAACTATCCTAGATCAGTTATAGTTAGATTTCTATCATCTTTGATAAAGAGATGGTTCTTAAATCTGCTTGGGCTAAAGCTCCTGTTAAGTTTAATGAGACAACTGTGCATTTTGACAATGACTATTCTTCCATGGTAATTGCTAAAAGAAAAGTTTTTCTGCCACTAATAAGGGAGCTTAAAAAAGCACAGTTTAAAACATACCTTCTGTTTCCTGCCAAGCTTAAAATCTTCCTTCCTGATGGTCCTAAGGTCTTCAATGATTTAGACTCTGCTTTACTGTTTGTCAAAGAAAAATGGATTTTGGATAAAATAGAAGAAATGGAATGGGCTAGTTCTTCATTAAAGAGATTGGCAACTGAAGCTTCCTGGAAGACTTCAGAGAAGAAGAAGAGACTAAAAAACAAATGATTTGTTATATGTTTCTTTTCTCTCTCATCATTTTAGTTCATTATTAATCTTTTTGAATATAGTTCCTGCATTTCCAGAAAGCCACAAATATTTTGGAAAAGATTTAATCAAAGTTATTCTCTATGTGCAAAGAAATGTTTTGTTTCATAACCAGTCAAAATGCCTGAGGATTTAATGGCAGGCTGTGACTCTATTTGTTTTTCTTTCTGAAAAAAGTAAGGTTAGTAATTTGATACATTTTTTTATCTTTACCTTTTTTTTTCCTTCTTCTTTTATTATTTTCTTTGTTTAAACAATGACATTCTATTTAGATTATGTAGTGGGTAAAGGGTGGGGGAGGGCAGGAGAGAACAGTAATGAAAATATCATTAATAGAATAATAACATATTTATTTCTTGTAAAAGTTTATAAGTTCTTCAAATGCTATTTCTAATTATACTTTCTTGATTATACTGCTTATGCTTGTTTGTAAATAATCTGTCATGCTTTAACTAATAATAATCAGAACTAAATAAGAGTAAATAATATGTTTTATTTTTAACTCTATTAATATAAACAGTAAGTAACATTCCATTGTATATACTTCTTACAGCTTTCTCTTACATTTTTTTATTTCTGCCTCACTCCCTTTTATTTTCTACTCTCTTTTCTTTTCTTTATTAATATATAGAAATGCTTTAGACTGTGTGGGCACAGTGAATAATAGGATTTGTATGAAAATTGAGTTGGGAGAAGAATGCTGAGTTTTATTGCTTGTTGGTAATTTTGAGTTTAATTTCACTTGCATAGAGGCTGTGATGATCTGTGGAATACATTGTGGAGGTTCTGTCATGTTTAGATGCATTTACACTGCTAAATGAATGTTTGTCACTAGTTTTTAATAAGTTTCCGCCAAAATGTTAAGAGAGACAATCTGGGATGTGGGCTGTCTTATGCACAATGTCCTTGAGTTACCTCAGAATCTTCAAATCACAGAATTCTCACAGAGAAACTGAAAGCAGTTAGTATAAACATTGACAAGGTTATCACACTGACACACCACAGATTCAGGAAAAATACTCTGTTCATAAAATATGTCAGTTATAATGAGTTTAAATGATGTAGTTTCTTGTAGTAAGTAAATGTCTTATTTTAGAAGGCATAAAAATGAAACATTTATTTAAATGTTTTTGAAAATCTACTTAACAGCAGCATAATAATCTGTGTTAAAAATTTGTGTTCCAAACATATACTTTACTATAACTCATTTAATTCATCTGATTGACAAACATAAATAATCTTATAACTCTATTCTGGAAAAAATGTCATGTGATATATTTTAAAGCAGTAGGTTAGCATGATTGTAAAATCTGGTTACCAATATGTGTTTGCTGTGCCTTATTTTGTATAAAGCAGACAGATTTATTCTAGGGACAGCAAGTAGGATAGTGCTCTACTAACACACAACTCAGTGAGATCAGATATATATATATATATGTGTGTGTGTGTGTGTGTGTGTGTGTGTGTATGTATGTATGTGTGTGTGTATGTATGTATGTGTGTGTGTGTGTGAGTGTGATGGCTTTTTTTCTGAGAATCTGCATAACTATCCAATATGATTTATAATAATTTCTATGAATACAATATTTTACTATATTGACAAAATGAATGTTTGCCACAAGTTTTAATAAGTTTCCCGCCAAAATGTCAAGGGAGACAATCTGGGATGTGGGCTGTCTCATGCATAGTGCCCATGAGCTTCCTCAGAAGCTTCACTCACAGAATTTTCACAGAGAAACTGAAAGCAGTTAGTATAAACATTGACAAGGTTATCACACTGACACACCACAGATTCAGGAAAAATACTCTATTCATAAAATATGTCAGTTATGATGAGTTTGGATGATGTAGTTTCTTGTAGCAAGTAAATATCTTATTTTAGAAGGCATAGAAAATGAAACATTTATTTAAATGTTTTTGAAAATCTACTTAACAGTAGCATAGTAATCTGTGTTAAAAACTTGTGTCCCAAACATATACTTTACTATAACTCATTTAATTCATCTGATTGGCAAGCATAAATAATCTTATAACTCTATTCTGGAAGAAATGTCATGTGATATATTTTAAAGCAGTAGGTTAGCATGATTGTAAAATCTGGTTACTAATATGTGTTTGCTGTGCATTATTTTGTATAAAGCAGACAGATTTATTCTAGGGACAGCAAGTAGGATAGTGCTCTACTAACACACAACTCAGTGAGATCAGATATATATATATATATATATATGTGTATTTGTGTGCGTGTGGGTGTGTCTATGTATATGTGTATATGTATTTGTGTGTGTGTGTGTGTGTGTGTGTGTGTGTGTGTGTGTGTGTGTATATGTGTGTGTGTATATGTATGTGTGTGTGTCTGTGTTTATGTGTGTGATGGATTTTTTTTTTTTTTTTTTTAGGTAATAACGCAGGTGTTTCTGAGAATCTGCATAACTATGCAATATGATTTATAATAATTTTTATGAATACAATATTTTACTCTATTGACAATAATGAGTTTAAGTAAATGCTCATATACAAACAATTCAAGATTTTTTTGGAAGCTGTTGATAGAATTCACGACAGAAAATAGATGCATCTTAATGCATGTAATGTCTGAATCATATTAGCCAAAGTTTTTGATTTAAATGAATGTTAGAACATAATTTTCTCTCCTCTTGATTTCTAACATTAAGATTATTTGAATGCTATTAGAATTCAAGTGTTATATATTACATAGATCTATATAATAGTATGAACAGTTTTTAAAAAAAAAAAAAAAAAAAGTTTATTTTAGTTTATATGATGCTGTTTTACCAAATGTGTAGTTTTGTCTTGATAGATAATTGAATTGAAAACTGTTAACCTCAGTTATATATAACTAGTATTAAATTGATAAGGTGGTAGCTGAGGTACTGCTGCTTAGGGTAGGGGGTTAACTTGAGTAGTAAATACTGCTCTAAGTTGGAGTTTTCAACTCCAGGCGGGATGCAAGGTTTAATCCTTACATTATTTTCACTTGTCCATTGTTATATGTATATAGTTTTGACATCCACAATATATTTTGTACACTCATTGTCACTACAAACAAAATTGAATCCTATACAAAATCCCATAAGAGATTTAATAACTACAGCTATATTTAAAGGTACACCTAAAAGAGGAGATGTAACATTATTTATCTTATTATTTGTTATTTCGATCATAAGATTCTTGAGTTTTAAAAATGCCAAATGACATCTTTAAAAGGAATTTCTTTAAACATTAATGGATTGAATAATCCGTGTAAAAGGGCAAGCCTAGTAAGATACATTAATCTACACAAGGCCAATCTAGTCTTCCTGCAAGAAACCCATCCCTTGAAAAAAGATATTGATAAACTAGCCACTAATAAGTATGCAGTATTGGTTAGTTCAGAGCACACTCAGAAAAAGAGGAGTGGCTATTTTATGGAATAAAAGTATGCCCATTCCTAAAACCATTAAGTCTTATCAGGATGACAAAGGAATGTTTTGTATGGTTACAATACAAATTAATGGGAAGACTTACACTTTAATTAATGTATACTGGATACCTGGAATTGGTATTAATACAGTGAAACATCATATTGATAAGATCATATCATTCTCTATAGGGGATATTATTTTAGCTGGTGATTTTAATTGTATACTACATGAAAGTGATACTACCACTATAAAGAAAAGAAGAATTACATCTAATGCAAAACATTTAAATGATTTTGCTAATTCTTATCATTTGAATGATATTAATAATCAGATAGAGTCAAAATCATTACCATACACCTTTTTTCTAACAGATACAAAACTTATTCAAAAATAGATAGGGTCTTTATTTCTAACCAGATGGTAACAGATTTAATTAATTCCAAAATCATTTCATGTCCTATATCTGATCATAACTCAATTGTTTTTGAATTCATGATAAAAATACTCATAATGTTCAGATCAAAAGGATACCAGCATACTTAACTCAGCTAAAAGACTATAAAGAATATATACTTTCAGAAGTACAACATTTTCTAGACATAAATAATACTCCTGAAGTCTCCATTGTCTATGTTTGGGATGCCTTAAAATCATATCTATATGGACAAAGTATCAGATGGTATAATAACAAAAGGACATCTTGGGATAAGGAATTGTTAGATATTCAAAGTAAACTAGACTCTTATAAACATAATAATAAAGAAAATATTATGGACAAGAAAGTTATTGAAGAAATAAACAAACTAAATGAGAAATACAAAGAAATTTTAACTCATAAAGTTAAAATAACTTTAGAGAAATACAAGTTTTTGTCTTATTCACTAAGCCCCAAATACTTACATAGACTTAAAAATAAAACAAAAAGATTGAATAAACAAAACCATATCAAAGAAATCTTTTCTCTAAGGAAAAAGAAGAATGTTTCTAGTATACCAGAAATACTGGATGAATTTAGAAATCACTTTCACAAGATTAACCATAACAACATTAACATGGAACCTAAAGATAAAATAAAGGAGTTTATAACCACAAACATGAATAAAAGCTTAATAAACAACAGATTAAACTATTGGACAAGAGTATTTCATATACAGAAGTTATTACACAAATAAATAAGCTTAAATCAAACAAAGCACCGGGTAATGATGGTATTATACCAGAGATATATAAAATCCTTTCTAAAACTACATATTCATTAATACATAAGGTTTTTATTCTGGCCCAAACTGAGTTAATAACCCCCCCCATCTTGGCAATATACATTTATTTCACCAATTTTAAAACCTAATAAAGATCCAACTAGATGTTCTTCATATCGACCCATCTCATTACTTAATGTTGATTATAAAATGTTTATGAGTATTTTTGCTGATAGATTGAAGACAATTATCCCCGGCATTATAGACATAGATCAGACGGGCTTCATTGTAAATAGAAATACTTTTGATAATATAAGAAGAACTTTAACATTAATTGATTTTGCAAATAGGAAAAAGAAAGATTTAACACTTATTAGTCTTGATATAGGTTCAGCATTTGATTCAGTAAGTTGGGACTATCTGTTTACCTTACTGAAGTGCACAAATTTCTCTGATGCATTTGTAAATTTAATTGAGCATTTATACAAAGGAACGCTGGCTTATATTAAGGTAGGAACATATATTTCACAAAAAATACCCATTCTTAAAGGTACAAAGCAAGGATGTCCACTTTCTCCACTATTATTCACTTTAGTAATGGAGCCTTGGGCTAATTTGATTAGAAACAGTACTGACATAGAGGGTTTTGAAATAGAAGAAAATACAACATCAAAAATTCAACTTTTTGCAGATGATGTTCTAATTACATCAGCAGGATCTAATTCTTCTATGCAGTCTTTATTTGATAAAATGATGAATTTTAAAAGTATTTCTGGTTTAATATTCAATGAAGAAAAAACTAAAACACTACCTATATATACACGAAAAAATACTCTCATTAGTGATTTTACTAAATATGTACCCAACTCAGGTCAGATAACTTATTTAGGTATAATACTATCTAAAGATATTAAATCTATTATATATAATAACTATAATACCTGTTTTCTTAATATACAAAATCTTTTTAATACCTGGAATAATATGTTTTTTACTATGGAGGAGAGACTTACAATTATTAAAATGATAAGATTCCCCAAGATTTTATACTTAATACAATCAATAATACTTTCACCTACAAAAATAACTATCAAGAAACTGAATACACTAATGTTAAATTTCTTATGGGCACCTAATAGACCTAGGATTGCATTAAAGAAACATACTAATAGCTGGTCTCAAGGGGGGTATTTCTTTTCCAGACTTTAATTTATATATTATCTCTTCTATTATAAAAGTTATTACTTTATTAATAGATCGGTCATATGTCGCAAAATGGAAAGATTACTGGGAGCTAATTAGTATGCACTTCATGAAAATCTCCTTAACACATAAAAATATGATTATAAATAACTCCATGTTGTGGTTGCTAAAGGAATTTTGTACTTCACCTATTACACCTAAACATATGGTCTGTTACCCATTAAATATTATTATTAGTTATCGTAACTTTATATTCATGCACCCTAAGTATAGGGAATGGAATTTTATTGTATTCCTATAATTTATACTCAGGGTATGCTTATGTCATCTACTTCTGAAGGAGCTCATTTAGCTATAGATAATAATCTAAAGTACTGGTATCAGCTGATATCTGATAATAAAGTTAAAAATCTAGATTTCTTAAAACAAGAATTTGATCTAAGAGAAACTTGCTGGTTAGAGGTTCAGATCTTTAGACAACATCTCATTGATAGAATAGATCTAATGTCTATAACAGTTAAAGAATCTATTCCAAAACTGATTGATTACTTGATAATAAATTTACAGCATAAAGTTTCTGATAAAGGTAAACTTTCATATATACATAAAATTATCAGACAAGAAACTTTTTACAATGTAGATTCATACTGGAATTATTTCACCTCTATTAATGGGGACCCACCAACTCAACAAGATAAACAATATATATTGGAATCTGCTTATAGAACTACATCTTCCATTGTCTGGAGACTTTATACATGGAAATTTTTACATAGATCTTTTATACACCTTTGATGATGAATAAAATTAATAATAAAGATAATCTATGTAAGAGATGTAATGTAGAAATTAATGCTGACTGGGCTCATATGTTTTATGACTGTATGAAGTTGAAAGAATACTGGAAGTCAATTAATGAATTTTTGCAGGCTCTTTTTACAGATAATTTCATTATTTCTAAGTCTCTTATATTATTCAACACACCTGTACCTCAATGTGTTAAAAAGATTAAGCTTCCCTTGTTATGGTCTATCCTAGCAGTGGCTAGGAAAATAACAACTAGAAATTGGATTTCAGATACACCTTCTTCGTTCAATGAATTTAAAAATGTTATGAATATAATGTGTCATATGGAAATAAGCACAATTAGAATGAGAACAACTAGAAAAACATCACATTTTATTGTATGGGATAATTTACAAAATTTGTTAAAAAAATTCTAATTTCAATAGCACAGCATTTTAGTTTAATTAATTGATCTGATTGTAGTGGATGTCTTTGTAAATACTTTAGTTGTTTTGTTGAATATTATAATAATACCTATTTTTAATTATTTGTATAAAATTGTTAGGATATTTCTCTTATATGTTAAAACAATAAACTTGTTTTAAAAAAAAAAAAAGAAATGTTGGCTTCATTTGTACCTGATAAATCCAAAAAGGACGGTCATAGAACAGAAGAAAGTTTCCGGTCTTTTTGTTAAATAAAATTAACAGAGATAAAACAAAGTCTATAGCCATAAATTATGTATCCACACATAAAGAGGTTCAGCAACACCCATATTCAGACATAAGATTAAGTATTTAGGAGTATGGATTAAAAAGGCTGATGTTATGACCCCTTAGGATAAACAAATGTCTGTGCTTCTGTACATGTATAAAAGTAACTACTGTGTGTACAAAAGTAAAAATAAATGTAACTACTGTTTATGTATAAATGCAAACAGAAATGTAACTACTCTGCGTTTGACTGGAACTCAGAATAATGTAATGTAAGCAAACAAAGCTTTTTTTCCTGGCCCTCTGCTGAAAATGGGCATTACGCATTCGGACTTTCCCAGTAAACTAAGACAAATAAATAAAAGGTAATGCAAAAACTGAGAAACTGGAAACTTGCTCATGCATATGGATAAAAAGATACAAGCAGTGAAAACTTTTTTAGTCCCTTTAGTCTTGTACATGGGTCAAGCATACTTTTATCAACCCAAGAAAAAGTTGTGGACAATCATTAATAAAGAATTGAAGGAATTTCCAATAAAACAAGGTGGCTTAGGTTTACCTGATTTGAAGGGATATTTTAGCTACACAGTTAAGGCTCATATACATAACACAAGCCGAAGGTTATAATTAAAAATGTAAAGGGATGATGATGAAAGCAAGGGGGAAGGTCAAGAAATAGAGTGAGATTTTGGAAGCAGATCCTTAAGGAGAACAGTAGAAAACACACAAAATATTACATTAATAAAGTAGCAGAAAATATTCTAAGACCTAAGTCAATAAAAGAATGGACAAAGGTGATTTTACCAATACAGATGACTGCAAATAGGGATACAGAAAATAAGCAAGAGGAGGCTGGAATTTGGCAAAAGATCCAAGATACTGGAAGCAGGTAACAAGCAGGAAAGGTAACAGAGTGGGATGAGGCTAAGAAGGCATCTGGAATGTAGGCTAGAGATTGCCTTCCCTATCAGGGCTTAAAGTCAGAGTACAGGCAAAGAGAAAGGGACAGTGGGATTTTAAGTGAAAGACCTGGTCTGGTAGAGATTTTAGTTGAATCTAAAACAGAAGCAGCTGTTAAAAAGGGATAATTAATAGGGCATATAAATTACTGCATGATAACTATAAGAATCAATAAGAGGAGTTTAAAAAAGATTGGGAAGATGGACTGGAAAAGCAATTTACAAGAAAACAATGGGAAGACACATGTACGGCTCCCAAGAATGCAACTAAGTCCAGAAGGTTTAGGACCTTTGTTTGCAAGTGTTTGTATAAGTATTTTATACCCCAAGTAGACTTCAAATAACTTTTCTTCAGGTAGACAACAAATGCTGGAAGTGTGATGGCAAAGAAAGAGGTAACTGGAAACATATGTTTTGGGAGTGTAATGAGTTGGCAGATTTTAAACATTTCCTACAGAGTAATCAGAAATACTGGGTAAGCAAATGGCTGTAAGTAAGGAAGGAAGTAAATTATTCTCTTGAGCTGGGGTACAGAATCTGAATTGCCTAGACATTGTAAGGCCTTATTCAGTTTCATTTTGTTGGCTACCAAAAAAAGTAATTACTAGAAAATGGAAATCAAAGTCTACACCAGCTGTTTTTGAGGCACTGTTTATTATAAAAGAGCTAAAAGAACTGGAAGAAGAATCTTCAGAAAAGGGAAGGAGCATATGACATAGAAGTAAATAAAAACTGTAATAGCGATACATGCATAATAATGTTCAGGAGGAGGAGGAGGACTGAGGTTTAAGGGAAGGCAGGATTTCAGCAATTTTTTGTAATGTTGGACTGATGATAGTAATAAAGAAAATATATGTGATCTATATTGTACCGAAATGGAAAAATGTTAAAATAGGTAGCTTTTTTTGTTTTTTGTTTTTTTTTTTTATTTCTCCAAGTCTTTTGGGTTTCTAATACCATGACAGGAATGGACTCCATTCCTAAGTCAAAGCCCGATTAAAGTTCATGAAATTAGTATTGTTTCAATCTTTGATGTTAGCCAGAAGTGCTCTTCGCAGCACCTGCAATGTGCCTAGTAATGACTCCTCCTGCAATTTATACGGAATTACTTGCATCTGTAATATATCCAAGTATGACTGTAAATTCTTTTTTTAAGACCCATTGCTCCTACTACTGCTGGAACTGTCTGGGTATCTTTCTTCCACATTGCCCTCATTTCTGCCTGCATATCCTGATATTTTATGACTTTGTATTTCTCTGTGCGTAAGACACAGTAGTTAATGGGTGTAGCAATTTCAATGATCAATGCTACTTTTGTCTTCTTTTCATGGACTACTATAAATGGTATTTTTTGAACTGTTGGTAATGGATGATCCTATGTGATATAAACTTAATCACTTTCAATGATGCTCTGTGGCTTTTGTTTTCAGTGTTTTTCAGCTACTTCAATATTATGTTTGTACAATCCCCAATGCAAAGGTCTTGCCACATTACTATGCCTTTCAGTATACAGTTCTTCTGCCAACAATAAGATGTGCGGCTCTTTCCATTTCTGTTTTATAAAATGTACATTTGTCTGTTTCTCCCACATGGTCAATGGACTTTGTAAACCAACATGTATGTAGTCCACTGTCTTGGGCTGCCAATATGAACCTTTTGTCTTTTGATTTAAATTCACCTCTCCTTAACCATTCCTGCATTTGATTCTGATAAACATGAGGTTCTCCAAAGAGTTTTCTATACTTGCAACTATATTTATGCATTTTCCAAAGTTCTTGCCTTCTCATCTGATCCTTTACCTTACATTCTTTCTTTTGTTTTGTTTTTTTGGGCACATTCAGTTGCTGCCTGATTTTTATTTATTTATGGTCTGGTTTCTATTCCTGCTTGATGCTGATATGCTTCTGCTAAACTAAGCAGGGAAGTCATCTTAGACTTATTCTTCTCATGCTGCAAAACTTTAATGTTTGGGTCTTGTGAGGTCAGCAGATATGTATGCAGTCCCATGACTGCAGATTTGTACATGTAATCATACCTCTTTCAGAACGGGGAATATATAATCTTGGTATAAACTGATTTTTTATAAATCATTTGATAAGCATGAAACATCCTTGTTTTCCTGTCCAACATCTTTTGGGGCGTCAGTCACCCCAAAAATGTAAGTTATGACAGGAAGAGCAAATTGGTTTATAGCTTGGACTTTGTTCCTAGATGTCAACGCTGTTTTCAGTATTAACTTTGCTCTTCTAAAATATTCCTTACTAAGCTTTATTTGCATTTGTTGATGTTTTATTGTCGATCCTTCATCGATTCCCAAATATTTATACACTCCTTCTTGCTCAAGTTCTTTTAAATCACATTCCTGCCCCAAACGGATGTTTTCTTGGTGCTGCAGGGTTTCTGCTTTACAGATTTAATTTGCACATTTATCAAGACCAAATGACATTCTTACATCTTCTGAAAACATTTTGACCACCTCAGTTGTGCTTTCTGTTCCTCATCTGATGAACTATACAGTTTTAAATCATCTACAAAAGAAGATGAGAAGTCTTTCCACTTTGTTGTTTTCTGGGAGCCAAATTGTAGCCATGACCTAATCTGTTAAGTATACAGCTTAATGGGTTAAAGGCAAGACAAAAGAGCAGCAGTGACAGAGTGTCACCCTGGAATATTCCCCTTTGAATTTTTATCCCAGGAATAGCAATTTGCCCATTATCATGGCTTAACTGCAAAGTGGTTTGCCACTGTTTCATGGTCACTACAATGTCATTGATCAGTGTAGGGTATAGCTTACAGATTTTATAGGTTCATAGGTTGATACTAGGCTATCTGCCCTAGGGCATTTACAAGCCTAGCCAGAGTGTGCATGGCTTTCGCCACCCTTCTTAGATTAGTTGACTGTGCCTCTGTATAGTAGGTCACAGAAGATAGCCCATTTAAGGTTAGTTTACCGTACCTCTGTCTAGCAGTGACACAGAAGAGATCCCAGGGGTAAATTTACGATCTCCCATCCAAACATCAAGGTTCTTCTTGAAGAGGGTCATTGAGGGGCTCTGTCTGACATGGATTGGGATTTTGTTCCAGAGTGAGGGGAGCCTCTGGGATATGAATCTGTCCCTCCAGCATGTTCTATTTATTTCTGTGCTGAGGTTTAAGTCACTGGAGCGTGTAGCTCTGATGGATTTGGATTTCTTGAGGTGGAGCATGTCCATTAATTCTGGGTTGGACATGGCTTTATACGTCAGGCACAGATAGCCTCTGAGTAGGCGGTAAACAACTGAGTAGAGCTGGAGTTTCTTTAGCCTAACTGCGTAGGGCATCTGTTTGAGTCCCTTGATCCTCTTGGTGAGGTACTTTTGGGGTCTTTCTAGTTGTAGCAGGTGTCGGGTAAGGTACATCGCAAATGGGGCATTGTATTCAATTATGGACCTGATGAGTAATGAGTAGAGAGGCACAATGACGTCTCTTGATCTAGATGTGACCCCCTTCGTGATAAGGTGGGCTATATAGAATGTCTTTCTAACCACTTTGGCAATGTGATTGTCAAAGGAGAGATTGCAATCTACTTGGGTCCCCAAATCCCTAATTACTTCTTCCGTACTTAATGGATTACCACCTATGTGGTAATTTGTGAGCACTTTGTTTTTCCCAAAGGGGATGACTATGCACTTTTTGGCATTTAGCTTTAGGCCATAGCTCTGGCACCAGTTATCAGTCTCTGAGAGACCTTTTTGGAGGATGCTTGTGTCAGCCAGTGAGTCGATTATGGCCCCCAGTTTGCAGTCATCTGCAAACTTTGTCAGCCATAGTCCTCCTGTGTTAGCCTGTACCTCAGAGAAATATATCCCGAACAAGAGAGGTCCCAGGACTGAGCCTTGTGGGATGCCACTTGTAAATGGTTTAGAGTCTGACATGGCACCTGCAATTCTGACCATGTGGGTTCTATCCCTAAGCCAGTTTGCAACCCATCTTGTGACATAGGGGTTGATATTTAAGCTGGTGAGCTTATTTATGATGCCCAAGTGGGGTATTGTGTTGAAGGCTTTTGCAAGGTTAAGGTAGGCTGTGTGGACTACCTTCCCTTCATCTATGGCCTTGGTGACTGTTTCAAAGAAATTGACCAGGTTCAAGAGGCAAGATCTGCCCTTAACAAAGCCGAATTGGGTAGGATCCAGTGTTTGGAGGTTCCCAATGTCTTTGTTTATGAGTTCCATGATGATACGCTCCATAGCTTTGCAGACCAGGCTAGTAGGCTTATAGGGCGATAGTTTCCGAGGTCCGTTGTGGCACCACCTTTATGGAGTGGGACCACTGTTGCTGTACGCCATTCTTTGGGTACATATCCTGTTGTAAGGCTGAGACTGAACAGTGATTTTAAGTGAGGATTCAGTTCTTCTTGGAGCTCATGTAAAATGCAGCCCGGGACACCGTCCGGTCCCATTGATGCTGTGTTTTTTGCTTTGGAGAGGGCAGCTCTCACCTGTGCATCTGTGATGTCAGGGAGGCTACACTCTGTTGGGACAGTCATTTGCTCATTTGGGGTGAGAGGGGGGGGAGTTTGCAATGAACCTGTCTGCCAGGATGTTGGCAATGTCTGTGGGTTCAGTGTATTTTTTGTCATTTTGCACTAACTCAGAGCATATCTGGGAGTTTCCACCTAGGTTTCTGACATAACTAAAGAAAGCCTTGTGATTATCTTTAGCGTCTTGTGCAATTTTTCTTTCGAAGCTAGCCTTAGATGATTTTATGAGGGATCGTAGTTTCTTGCTAGTACTGATTAGAGTTGTCTTCCCTTTCAGGGATTTTGCTCTATCATGTAGTAGCTTCCTCCTTCTGTTGTACAGCTTATTTATGGCTGGGGTCCACCAGACAGGTCTCCTGCCTTTGGAGGAGTGTGTCTTGGTTTTATTTGGGATAGCACGATCCATGCATTCCTGTAAGTATCCATAGAATGCGTTTGTAAAGGATTCTGCGGTTTGGGCCGTATTTTCCACTGGCTCTGGGGCTTTGAAGGATTCCACCTCAGTTTTGAGAAGTGGGAAGTTTGCTTTTGAGAAGTTTTTGACCATGGTTTCCTTTGCTGGGGGTGGGGACGGGATATGGATGTCCATAGTGATTAATTTATGGTCAGATCTTACCAATGAGGGGTATACCTCTGGTATGGAACACAGAGTCCCCATGTTGGTGATGATCAGGTCCAATATGTTTTCCCCTCTTGTGGGAGTGGTGGCCAGTTGTTCCATAGCATTTGAGTTTATAAATTCTAGGAACTGTTGGGCTAGGGTGTTGGGGCTTGAGCAGTGCTCCCAGTCTATGTTTGGGTAGTTAAAGTCTCCCAATATAATGGTGTTTGGAGAGACCTTCATATTCTCCAGTGTCTTCAGGAAAGCCGAGTGGGGTTACTGAGTTTGGGAGGGTGGTCTGTAGCAGGCTACAAACTGGAAGGCAGGTTTGCCCACTGTTAGTTGCACATGGATGGTCTCAGATGCTTCGTTCAGTGCCACTAGCCTGGAGGTATGGGTATCTTTGATGAATATGGATACTCCCCCTCCTCTTGTGGTTCGGTCTGAGTTTTGGGGCCAAAAAGCATGGTATGAGGTATAGCCTGGTAGTGCTGGGGTGCTCTCAGGAGCCTTGAACCAGGTTTCTGTTACTGCACAGATATCGATATTCTCCATACTGAGGAGAGCCTCGAGTGCGTGCATCTTGAGGTTTAAACTTCTGGCGTTGAGCAGCATTACTCTTAGTTTCTTTTTCCTTGTGTTGTCTAAGGAGGTGGGTTTGTCTTTTGAGCCTTGCCTAAAAAGGCACTATGGGGGTGGCAAGAGCCTTGGCCAGTATTCAAAAACCCAAGGGTGACAGGTGTAAGCCGTCCCTAGCGAAGCAACGTGGCTTGTCAAACATGTCATCCCAGGCTGACAGACACTGGATCCCCTTTGGGTGACACCAATACTTTAGCCAATTGTTGAAATTGATCATTTTGTCTTTATACTGTGGTATAATTCTTGGTGAGGGTAAGATGCTACTCAAGGTCTGGGTCATACCGGCCTGGGCCACATGATCAGAGAGCTCCTCTATGTCTCTTTTCATGTAATCCAGGGAGGTACGTCTCAGGTCATTCACACCAGCATGGACAATGACGGAGTCATATCTGTACTTGCTTTGGAGTGACCTGAGTGCTTGTGTTATGTGGCAGATCCTGGCACCCAACAGGCAGCTTACAGTGACCTTCTCCTTGTTCAGCCTGGTGAGAGGGACGTCAGTGTGTCTGGCAATAGAGTCACCTATTACAAGTGTATTAGGTGTGTTGTTTAGCCTTAAGGGCTGTGACTGTGTGGCACACTGACTTTGTGAACTATGTGATACGTGGGTATTGTTGTGGGGTAGCAGTTGCTTGGATGTCTGCTTTGGAGGTCTCTGTTGCTTGGGCAGATTTTTATTTAGAGCTTCCGAGTATGTTTTTGTGTGTTTATGTGTTTGGTTTGCTGTTGCGATAGGTCTATGTGAGACTGGATTTGTGGTGTGTGTGATTACCTTCTCCTCCAGACTGACCGTGCCAGTACTATGTTGAGAGAGCTCAGCCTCCAGTTTGGCAATACAGTTGCGCATCTCACATATATTTGAGCTAGTTGGGAAGAGGAGAGGGTGGTCTGTGTACATAAGGCAGTTGTGGCAGTTGTAACATTGCCTCAAGATTCCCATATTCACCAGCTGGACTGGAGAGTAAACCTGAAACTGACTTTTGGACATGCCAGAATAGTATAAGGAATTACTTTTTGACTTGATCAAAAAGGACCAATAGGAAGCCAAGTACTTAAAGGGAGTATAAGAGGGTGTAGTGCTTTAGTTTATTAGTGCTTACTTATAAGACACTTATCCTAGCTACTGCTGGGTTTTAGAAGGAAAATAGAGTACTTACTTTCAGATTTGGAACAGTTCTAAGGGAAAAAGTGAAGAGCAGACTTTGTGGAGCTGGGAATAGGTTAAACCTGATTAAGCAGCTCTGCCCGATGCTGCGCTATGCGCAAAAAAACGCGCAATAGAGGATTTTAAGAGAGGGGGATCAAGGAGTTTGGAATTGACCCAAAATGGCCAATAAAACTACAGTTTCTAGGCAGTAACCACTCCCACGGGGGTAGGCAGGCTGTTCAGTGTTTACCACGGCCACTGATGAACACAGAGACTTCCCTTTAGCCCAAGCAAGCAATGGCTTCCAAGAAACTTACAAACAGTTGAGAACAGCAAATCTGTAACTGAACTTTTTTTTTAAATTTCAGAAAGTGAGAAAAAAAGCAAGATTTTTTTGTTTTGTTTAAAGATAGCAGAGATACAGGGAATTTTATATATATATATATATATATATATATATATATATATATATATAGATATATATACACACATATATATCCAGAGATATTTTAAGCACTCTTAGCCACGAAGGTGGGATACAGTCAAATGCTTTTTTTGTACTCTATCCATGCCATACTTAGATTCTTCCCTCTTTTACAGTTCTCCATTATGACTTTAACAGCAAATAATCCTTTGTTGCATATGACTTTCATTTATTACCCTTTGTTCTATTGCCATGATTGTGTTTTCTTCTAAATGACTATAAACTCTGTCAGAGTCAATTCCAGTGTACAGTTTATACATCATCGGAAGGCAAGTTATTGGTCTCTAGTTTTTAGGATAGCTTGCAGGTTCTCTCTTAAACTGGAGTACTGTTTTTCCTGTTGTTAACCAGGCTAATGTCTGTTCGGGGAGCGCATATAAATAGTTCTTACTCACGGCTAAGTCTTCATGCAAAGATGTTAATACTCTCAGCCAGAAGTTAAGTACTGCATCCATTTATGTTAACATTTGTTTACTGTGAAATTCCAACTTGGAACGCAGACAATTTTCAGTGGAGGCCCAGGGAGAAATGCTCCAGACACATCTTTGTAACGTGGGAGGAAACTGGAGCACCAGGAGGAAACCCACATGAACACAGGGAGGACATGCACACTCCGCACAGAAGACACCCCAGCTGAGAATCGAACAGGAGAACCTCTTGCTGTAAAGCGACAACGCTATCACTGCACTGTCCATCTAGGCCTGGGGTTTTCCAGTTAGGAGCTTTTCTTAACTTTGTTTCAATCTCTCTGACCATTACACATCATTCCATTTCATATCCTGAACATATGAACTTCTTATTCTTTCTTTTACTTTTTCTATCCATTTTTGTTATATTACACAGGATCTTCATAGATATTTTTCCAAAATGCAGCTATTTCTCCTTTTTTTGGTGGTGTTTCAGTTCCTTTTGCCTTGTTTCCCAATTCTCTATAAAACTTTTTTGGGGTCATCAATAAGTTGCTTACTTTGTACTTTTCCTTTATATCTGCATATCTTCTACGTTTTTCTGCCTGTGCTAACATTTTTAGTTTACTTGCAATAGTGCATGATAAATCCTGATCTGTTCTGATACTGTGCATTGCTTTCATCACATCTATCTTTCTGAGCATTTTTGTTGATCTGTTCTCTCTTCTATACTCTTCTAACACATTTCTTGTCTTAATTGCTTTATAGTTTTCTCTATTCGATATTTCCATGATGGCATTTGATTTTTTCCCCTTCTTTCTCTGTGTTTTTGTGGTAAGACTTTATCTGTTATTAATTTAGCTACACAGTAATATAAGGAAGCCACGGTGGTACAGTGGTAGCGTTGTTGCCTCACAGCAAGAGGTTCTCCTGTTCGATTCACAGCTGGAGTGCCTTCTGTGTCGAGTCTGCATATCCTCCCCGCAGTCGAGTGGCCTCCGAAAGATATGCGTGAATGAGCGTGCCTTCACTGAAGGCTGGTCGTCGAACTGATAATTCGGCACCATAAAAAAGAAAAAAATCTACTGCCAATCATTAGCAGACCGGAGTTCCGCTGTGGCGATCCCTAACCGGGAAAAAGCCGAAAAGACAAACAACAACAAAGTAATATATCCTATTTACTTCTGTTATAATCACATGAATCTCTATGGACAGTCCTACTTACTGGGTTCATTTGTTTTAGCAAACTTCTGACTTTTTGGAATTCACAGACTTCTGTAGTCTGCTTCTTTCATTGATCTTAATATGTCTGCCAATTTCTATTAAATCAAGTAACTCATCTCTTAGATTATTTTCTTCTAAACTGAGGGCACATTCTTTGTTCTCCATTTCCTGCAGACATTCTATAGACAGTTCCAGAGCATCTTCCTGTACCACATTCTCTTCAGTTTCACCCTGTGTCACCCATTGCTCTTTCATATGGGAGCTCACTGGCCTATCACTCCACAAATTTGACAGTCTCACAGTTGTCACAGTTTCCTGTTCCTTTTCTTGCTGTGGAACTTCATCTGAACATTTGTACTGGTTTCCTAAGAAAGGCTCTAAAGTATCTTCATATGGCAACTGATTAGATGTTTCCCGCACCACTGGTTTCTCCTTAATTTGGAGCTCCATTGTTCTGCCCTGCTGTGGTGCTATGAGAGTTAGATTTTCTACACTAAATCCTTCACTTTGCAGGTAATCCATAACCTCAGTTTCTATTTCTTTAACTTCTCCTTTACTAATCCTCTTGTCTACGTTTCCACTTTTTCTTATTTTTTCATACTGTAAAATTTTCCATGTTTGGATGCCTTTGCCTGCATTTCTCTTCAAAATCTGCTCTCTGTATTAAGTTTGCTTTCTCCTTCGCATAAATATTGCAACATATTAAATCTCTTTTTCTTTCCCATGTCCATATTTCTTCAGATGTCTCCTGTTCCTCCTTTCTTTAAGGATTCATTATTGAATCATGCCGTGATGTAACCTTGTGTTACACTTTCTGCAATAAATACTTCACTTCTCAAGTATTGCACAACTTCACCTTCTATTTTTAACCTCTACTTTACTAATCTTCTGTTCTACGTTCCCGCTTTGTGATCTATTTTTTATTGTGAAATTTTCCATATCTGGATGCCTTTGCCTGCGTTTCTCTTTGAATATCTTTGGGGCTACCTTTTCTGTGTTGAGTAATTTAGCTTTCTCCTTTGCATAAATATCGTACCATATCAGATCTCTCTTTCCCATGTCCAGACTTCTTTTTTATGCTTTACAAAAGTCTCTAGATTTTGTTCTTTATATTTTTGCACTTCTTCAATCACTCCTTTTTCCAAGAGGTCTAAGGTTTCTTGGTCTATATAATGTTTTTCATAAATCTGTTGCATTACTGAACATAAATTTCCAATTGAAACTTCTGACAGTTTTTCTTGTGCAAGTATTTTTCTTTCCTCTAATTCCTCTCTTAACCTTATTGTAGATCTTGTGTGTGGAAAATTCTGGGCTTTTTGCATAATAGTAACAATACATAATTTCTGTCTTACCCTAAATAGTCCACTCTATCATCTTTATGGCTCTTTTATGGCCCGTCAGTTTTTGTGATTTTTGCGGACTGCTACTTCCTTCTGCAATGGGGGGGGGGGCATCTTCCCCATAGGACTGGCCTAGCCTCATCATAGGAATGTTTCAGTTTCTTGAGGATTCTACACTGTCATTATTTCCAGTTCTGGCACCAGTGCGCCTACCAGGATTGGGCAATTTTTTATCCTGGGTCTTGTGCACCCAGCTATCTTTTTTTATTTTTTTAACCTACTTCTGTCCATGACATGTGCTATATAAAACACAGTCTATATATCAGTGTCGTCTTGATGAGATTTTGTGAACACAGGACCTACCTCATGAAGGTACTCACCATAACTTAAGGAAGAATTCAATTCCAGCAATACTACTCTTCTTTGCTTGGAAAGCAGCAAAGAAAATATATGTGGATCTATACTGTACTGAAATGGAAAAATGTTAAAACAGATTTTTTTCTTTTCTGTTAATATAGGTTTGTTTTTTTCTGTTAATATATGTTTGTCTATGTCTTAACAGATAATTTATTAAAGGCATTTAAAAAAAAACATTAGTCTGAAGTCCTTTATCATCTTCTGAACTAAAACAAACCTTGATTAATATCCAGACCCTTTGCAGATTGGTGGGGTTGCTTATGAAGTTCCTTTTGTTATGAGGTTTACAACTTATTTTACCACTCTCTTCGGATGGGGAGGAACATCTGGAAAAGGAAAGGATTGTGATCATGGAAAGGAAAGAAAGATTTGTATAGCCACTGTTATATCCATTACCAACTTTTCCTGCAGGATGGCCAGTCATGAAGGAAAAGTGAAGGGAAACGATCTCTGACTCCGTCCAAATTAACACAGTTGGTCAAGTTTCTCAAGAGTTGCTCTGCTGCCGAGTCTCTGAAAAAGATCTGCAGAACCTCTAATTTTTTTATCACAAGGGCAATGTCCACTCTGGAAGCCACAGCACCCACACTGTCCTTGTCCAATGGTTCTTTTAGAACTAAAACTTCTTTGCGCTGCTCAAGCTTCTGGAAGACACCCACTGATAAGTGGAAAACTCATCACCAACAGCCATGAGCATTCTTCCTTCTGGCTTACTTTTTTCAGCTTGGCTTTTAATAATGGACCACACAATTTGGTTCTTTCAAATAGGGTTTGTGCGAAGGATGTCAAAGTCTCCAAAAAAGTAAAACTGAGTTAGGAGTGCCTACGGATAGCTATGCCTGTCCTAGCTGTCTAGGATGCTTCATCAATGGCATTATGACTTATGGGGAGGATGGAAACTGTAGAAATCGTTGTTACCTCAGATTCTAACTTCATTCTTAGAGGCATAATGTGGCATACTCTTTAAGGTATTGTGCATCTAATCTATCACTAAACATTGGGCTTTAATCATGTGCCTCTGTATGCTCATACAAAGAAAGTTCTGAACACATACATATGCTTGTAAAATTGGACCAGCGCCCAGAATTTCTTATGTGAGGGATGGCACAAAAGACTCGGAGGTTTTTGTTTCAAGCACCGCTTCCACAACTATGGAGAGAGATGGTCACAACAATGGAGAGAGTTGGTAGAGTCAAGAGTACTTACTTCCAGTCCTTGAAGATCCAGAGGATGCTGTCCAGTCTCTCTAGCAAAGGAACTACTACCACCCAACTCCTGCCACCCTCTGCATGACAACAGCAACCATTTTGTTGGCATGTGGGACCACCACTAAGGACAGCTGTATAGAAACCTCCAGCATAATTTCCTTCAACAAAGCAAGGTGGTCAGCAGGTGAATTCTTCTGGTTTATTAGCTGAAGGACCTCACCAAAACTGGTGTTATCACCAGCTGACGCTAAAGAATACTACCAATCAGCATTCTTGGTATCAAGAGTATGAGCTACTGTTGGAGAGTGGTTCTTTTTGCAGCAAGTCCTCCCAACTCCTCCCAAGGGGGAGGTGAGAAATGTTTTAGGGGGAGGGAAGACTAATCATCATTAGATATCCCATACTCGTGTCTTTGACATCTTTCGGTACCCCTGCTTCTCTTGAGAAAGATGGGCTAAAGACTCAGACTGATGAGAATCTATGGTTGATAATACTGTGGTCAGTCGACAAAGTGTTGCAGCAGTATCTTAGCCATTCTTTTCAATGTAAATGCCAGTGGCGCTGAGGTGCTGAGTTGTCCTGTGGTATCAAGGCCATAAGCACCAATGGACCTAATACTGAGCCCCCCCCCCCCCCAAGCTCCTTCTGCATAGGCAAACCAACCAAGATGTCAAAGACTTTGGACCTGATGTTGAGGACTTGGGGACTGATGCATGCGACATCTCAGTCATCAACACCCTTAACAGTGCTAAAGGTATTGGCACTATGATCTATAGTGTTTCAAACCTTGACACAGACAGACTCTGTCCCAACAGCTCTCAGCACTGAATAAGTTGACATGGAAGCTATGGACAACAAGTGGATAGTCAGTGCCTAAGCCATGGAAGAGATTGGTTCCAACGGATAAACTTCTGACTTGAGTATCAGCCTTGACCCTATCATCACCAGACAATGGACTGTAAAGGAGGCATCTAAAAGGAAGGGATGGCACAAAATTTTCTCTTGCCATCCTGCAACTAAGTGGGACAAGGTTCCCCATTCTCAATGCAATGCTTTACCATGGCCCTCATCTTCTATTCCAGATTCACTGGCACAGAGGGCTGCAGAATGAGTAAGTGAAAATGACAGACATAGCCAAAGGAGGCTGAGAGTAAGGAAAAAAAATCATTGGCAACGCCGATTCAAACACTGAAGAAACACTATTAAGGGGTTCCCTGAAAAGAACATCTGCAACAACAGAAACTTGCACCTCTGAAACATTTGAAGAAGACTGCTTGCCCATCTGAGTCAATCAATTTAAAACAGCAGTCTCTACAATTCGGAAGACAGAAGGAAAAATTAAAGCCCTGGAAGGGGATTTGTAAAACCCCTCATCGTGCATTCTAAAATTCTCTCTTGTATAAACCTTGTATTCCTTTGAAGAAGTTTCTCTTTTTAATAAACCTTTGATAATGAACTTATTTTTGCATTCACTACAAGTCTAAGTGCTCATTACTTTGAATAACCCAGACAACTTAAAGCTCAAAGGACGACTGCTTTGTGTTTTCATTGCTTGATTTTTGAGTGTGTAGATACTACTCTCGTTAGCTGTCTGCCTGAAAAATACTTACAGGAATACAGCATGGATTATTTCAAACAAAGAGGCTTTTCCTTTTGTTTTTACTTTTTTAAATCCACAATACGTCTCTGGTTTATTCCATTTATCCATTCTACCCACCAGAAAACCAATTTAAACTTCAACCCATTCAAACAAGCTACATACAACACTTATTAAAGTAAAGCCATGTATCCTCGCAGCTGACCAATTACCAGGTGAGTTTCTAAAATTAGCTGTCCCATCTATTTCATACCCCATATCAATCCTAATTAACCACTCGGTTACCGAACAATATGTACCCACCTTATGGATGATATCCCATATCATTCCACTGCATAAAGGAGACCACTCCAAAGACATATCTAATTACAGACCCATAGCCATAATTTCACTCCTAGCAAAAAAGTGTATACATAAACAAATAATTGACCACTTCCAAAATAACAACCTCCTTTCTGTTACACAACATGGTTTTAGACCAAAACACAGCACTAGTATAGCACTCATTAGCTTTACCAACTCTATAAACCACCTAAAAAATAACAACTAACTTGTCTCTGCTATATTTCTTGATATGTCAAAAGCCTTTGACACTGTATCACATCAAATCCTCTTAAACAAACTTGCCAATTACAACCTTTGCCATGGGACCCTATATTGGTTCCATAGCTACCTCCAAACAGGCAACAAGCTACCCTATGGGACAAGAAACTCTCCTTCCACCTTCCCATCTCTGTAGGGGTCCCCCAAGGATCAATCCTAGGACCATTACTATTTACAATCTTTACCAATGACCTAACATCATTCAATACACAGATGACTCCTCACTCATCTGCTCAGCACCAACAGATGAGACACTTCAAAAGAAGACCCAGACTGCCCTTACTAATATTGAAAAATACCTAGTAGCCCATCAACTGATACTAAATCCTAATAACACTAAGCTTATGGTCTTTTCAAATCCTTCCTCACTAGCTAATTGCCAATCCATCTCTATTTTCCCTTCAAATGGCATTACAATTGAACCAGTTGAACACACTAAACTCCTCGGGGTTACCATAGACAATGCATTAAAATTTGATAAACATATAGCTCAAACTATTAAAAAAGTCCATATTAAACTCGGCACACTCTACAGAGCTAAACCCCATCTCTCAGACCATGCCAGACTGGCTACTGCAAGAACCCACTTATTATCCTCACTTGTCTGCTGTTCTCAGATATTCACAAACCTCCGTAAAACTGAACTAAATAAACTTGAATCCTGCTACAACAAGATAGCCAAATCTGCAACCAAGCTACTGCAAAAACCACATCAGTGTACTGCCCCCAAACAACTACAATGGTTAGAACACCCAAATGTACTTACACTAAACCAATTGATAGCCCACACAGTGATGTATAAACCTGAGCACTGCCCAGCCCTAACTAACCTAGTCCAGCCCTACAGAAATCTTAACTTCTTAGATCAGCAGACAAACTCCTTAAAATAAATATACCCCTTATACTATCACAAGATTGCTAAAGTCTGGAACTCACTTCCTCAGCAAATCCCATCTACTGACCATACAAGATACTTTAAGCAGGAACTAAAACAATATCTCATAACACATTGGCTATGCCCATGCTCTGCTCCAGACTAACCTTTACCCACCCTCACCCTCATTTCTCTACTACTTTGGCCATGTTGTTGGTCCCTCTGTACCTAAAAAAAAAAAAAAAGTTTTTTATACTAAGTTAAATGTTGACATCTTATTTACTGAATGCTTTTCACTATTGTATTTCCACTTATGTACTATGTTTTTTACTGTCTTATTATACAATACTTGCATCTCTTTGCATACCTGACACAGTTTATGCTATTGTATACTATGATCATTAGAGCTTTTCTCCCCGGGTCTCCACTGAAAAAGGACTTCTTGTCCAGTGGACATTACCCAGTAAATAAATGTAAATAAATAAATAAAATAAATAAATACACCAACAAACTTCCCAAAATAACCACAAAGGTAAAAGCTAAAAGTACATCACACACACTGCCAAAGTGACAGACAATAAAAAGCAAGAAATTTCATCACAACACATTAACAAAATAGTGGTCCCAACTTAGCAAGTAGGAAGGAATACAACAAACTTCAAATTTGGAGAAAGAAATGAAAGTGTCTGCCCTAACATCACAATGACAAGGAATGAAGGAGAGAAAAATATGTTGAACTCCCCACTAAATAATACTATTAACGTCCTGGGTCTCTTTTTCAGTTGCCATTTTTTAGTGGCAAACAATCTCTGAAGAAGCAGAAAGGTACAAAGCCATTATAGGAGTAGGGAAAGGCATTAGATCCTGGGAAAGTTTTAAAGGTAAGGCAACAACCTGATTTGTGCCTGCAGCAACTAGTCTTGGTTGCTGAAATGGATTGAGTATGCTGTACAATATTGGAGAGTTAAGCATTATTCTCACAATATAATGTGGAAATGTTTCAAGAAAGAGAAAATCCTCAGAAAAAGATGCTGTACAAGTATGAAATGAAGCAGTTTAATAGAATGGAAACTCTTCACTTAAGAGGTAAGACAGATCTGGAGAGGAATTCAAAGATCTGCACATTATGAGGTAAATAGGAGGAGCTAGAACCCTGGCAAGTTTCATATGCTGAGCAAATTGAAGAAATGACTGGTTCAGTCTTACATTTCAGGTTCTATTTTTACTATTTTTTTTCTCAAAGTATCCATCCCAAAAGCCATTATACACACAATCTCATCAAATAATTGCTTAAACTGCCGCAAGCTACTTTTGCTTGCTCAACAATAATCAGTAGCTTTAACGTTAAATATGACTAAGTAATATGCCCCCCGCATCAAGTGTAGTTTTTATACACATTTCTAGCTTTCACTAATGAAAGATTCTGGGAAAATTACTTTATTTGCAACTCCCTCAATACATCAATATTTATTTATTTATTTATTTATTTGACATTTGCTGACCGGGTTAGTCCGACTGGGCAGCAGCCCATTTTCAGCTGAGGCTGGAGGAGAAAAGCTCCAAAAAGTACAAGTAATAAAAGTAAGCACACGACAGAGTTATAACTAAAATTACAATTACGATATGTATGAGATTTATGTTGAAACAACATGTTAGAAAATGGTCAATAAACTGAAAACATAATATAGTACGAAGTTTCATACATTTCCTGTTTGCACTTATTTTTAAAATCGTTTTTTTCTTAAAACTTGCATTTTATCCGTCTCTGGCCCAGCACTCAAGTGTGGGGTCATTTACTGCACTGTTATAACTTGTTGATACTTGTGAACCTCTGCTATCTTTAAAAAAAAACAAAAAAATCTTGCTTTTTTCCCACTTTTCTGAGATTTAAAAAAGTTCAGTTACAGGCTTGCTGTTCTGAACTGTTTGTAAGTTTCAAACTATTCCTGGCTCCACGAAGTCTGCTCTTCACTTTTTCCCTTAGAACTGCTCTACCTCTCAAATTAAACACCATATTCTCATTCGAAGGCCCTTCACTGGTCCAAATAAGTAATCTTACAAGTTAGCACTATTAAACCATAAGCACTACCTTGCTTTTATACTCTCTACGATTACCTTGACCCCTATTGGTCCGTCTTAATTCAGTTTCCCTATATTACTCTAGCATGTCCAAAGGTCAGTCAATGGTTTCATCTCCAGTCCAGCTGGTGAATCTGGGAATTTTGAGGCAATGTTACAACTGTCTTATGTACACGGACAACCCTCTCCTCCTCCAAACAGGTTCAAATATATGTGAGAGATGCAACCATATAGCCAAACTGGAGGCTGAGCTCTCTCATCTCAAAACTGGTGAAACCAGTTAGGAGGAGAAGGTAACCTCACACAACACAATTCCAGTATCACACAGTCCCACCACATCAGCGAACCAAACACATAAATACACAAAAACACACTCAGAGGCTCTAAATAAAAATCTACCTAAGCAACAGAGACCTCCAAAGCAGACATCCAAGCAAACGCTACCCCAAAACAAAACACGCACAACACATAGCCCACAAAGTCAGTGTGCCAAGCAGCCACAGCCCTTAAGGCTGAATAACACACCTGATACTCTTGTAATAGGTGACTCTATTGTCAGACACACTGATGTCCCGCTCACCAGGCTGAACAAAGAGAAGGTCACAGTGAGCTGCCTGTCGGGCGCTAGGATCCGCCACATAACGCAAGCACTCAGGTCACTCCAAAGCAAATACAAATATGACTCAGTCATCGTACATGCTGGTGTGAATGACCTGAGACATACCTCCCTGGACTACATGAAAAGAGACATAGAGGAGCTCTCTGATCATGTAGCCCAGGCCGGTATGACCCTGACCTTGAGCAGCATCTTACCCTCACCTAGAATGATGCCACAGTACAAAGACAAAATGATCGATTTTAACAATTGGCTAAAATTTTGGTGTCATTCAAAGGGGATCCAGTGTCTGTCAGCCTGGGATGACATGCTTGACAAGCCACGTTGCTTCGCTAGGGACGGCTTGCACCTGTCACCACTGGGCTTTCGGATATTGGCAAAGGCTCTTGCCACCCCCATAGTGCCTTTTTTAGGCAAGGCTCAAAAGTCAAACCCACCTCCATAGGCAGCACAAGGAACAAGAAACTAAGGGTAATGCTGCTAAACACCAGAAGTCTTAACCTCAAGATGCACGCACTCGAAGCTCTCCTCAGTATGGAGAACATCGATATCTGTGCAGTGACAGAAACCTGGTTCAAGGCTCCAGAGAGCACCCCAGCACTACCAGGTTATACCTCATATCATGCTTTTCGGCCCCAAAACCCGGACCGAACCACAAAAGAAGGGGGAGTTTCCATATTTATCAAGGATATACACACCTCCAGGTTAGTGGCATTGCACGAAGTATCAGAGATCATCCATGTGCAACTAACAATGGGCAAGACTGCTTTTCAGTTTATAGCATCCTACAGACCATCCTCTCAAAGTCAGGAATCCCACTTGGCTTTCCTGAAAACACTGGAGAACATGAAGATCTCTCCGAACACCATTATATTGGGCGACTTCAACTACCCAAACATAGACTGGGAGCACTACTCAAGCCCCAGCACCTTAGCCCAAAGGTTCCTGGAAATTATAAACTCAAATGCTATGGAACAACTAGTCACCACTCCCACAAGAGGGGATAACATACTAGACCTGATCATTACCAACATGGGTACTCTATGCTCCATACCAGAAGTATATCCCTCATTGGTAAGATCAGACCATAAATTAATTTCACTGGATATCCACATCCCGACCCCACCCCAACCCAGAAAACCACAGTGAAAAACTTCTCAAAAGCGAACTTCTCACTTCTCAAAACCGAGTGGAATCCTTCAAGGCCCCAGGGCCAGTGGAAACTATGGCCCAAACTGCAGAATCCTATATAAACGCATTCTACGGACATCTCCAGGAATGCATGGATCATGCTATCCCAAACAAAACCAAGACCCAATCATCCAAAGGCAGGCATCCAGTCTGGTGGACCCCAGCCATAAATAAACTGTACAACAGAAGGAGGAAGCTACTACATGATAGAGCAAAATCCCTAATAGGGAAGGCAGCTCTGATCAGTACTAGCAAAAAATTACGATCCCTCATAAAATCCTCCAAGGCCAGCTTCGAGAGAAAAATTGCACAGGACACTAAAGACAATCATAAGGCTTTTTTCAGTTATGTTAGGAACCTGGGATGCAACTCCCAGACTTGTTCTGAGTTGATTCTAAATGACAAAAGATACACTGAACCCACAGACATTGCCAATATCCTGGCAGACAGGTTTAGTGCAACCCCAAAAGAGCAAGTATCTATCCCGGCAGAGGGCTGCCTCCCAAACATCTCTGATGCTCAGGTAAAGGCTGCCCTCTCCAAAGCAAAAAAACACTGCTTCCATGGGACCAGATGGCGTCCCGGGTTGCGTCCTACATGAACTCCAAGAAGAACTAACCCCTCAAATAAAACAACTGTACAATCTCAGCCTCACTACAGGATATGTGCCCACAGAATGGCGTACAGCAACAGTGGTCCCACTCCACAAAGGTGGAGCCTCTACGGACCCTGGAAACTATCGCCCCATAAGCCTGACTAGCCTAGTCTGCAAGGCTATGGAGAGAATCATCATGGAGCTCATAAACAAAGACATTGGGGACCTACAGACACTAGATCCTACCCAATTCGGCTTCGTCAAGGGCAGATCCTGCCTTTTGAACCTGGTCGACTTCTTTGAAAGAGTCACCAAAGCCATAGATGAAGGGAAGGTAGTCCACACAGCCTATCTGGACCTAGCAAAGGCATTTGACACAATACCCCACTCGGGCATCATAGATAAGCTATCCAGCTTAAATATAAACCCCTATTGTCCCAAGATGGGTCGCAAACTGGCTCAAAGACAGAACCCACTGAGTGAGAGTTGCTGGAGCCATGTCAGACTCGAAACCGGTCACAAGTGGCGTCCCACAAGGTTCTGTCCTGGGACCGCTCTTGTTCGGTATATACTTTTCCGAGGTACAGGCCAACGTGGGAGGACTATGGCTCACCAAGTTCGCAGATGACTGCAAACTGGGCGCCATAATCGACTCTCCAGCTGACACAAACATCCTTCAAAAAGGTCTCACAGAGACGGATAACTGGTGCCAGAGCCATGGTCTAAAGCTAAATGCCAAAAAGTGTATAGTCATACCCTTTGGCAAAAACAATGTGCCCACAAATTACCACATAGGCGGTAACCCATTAAGTACAGAGAAAGTAATTAGGGATCTGGGGACCCAAGTTGATAGCAATCTCTCCTTTGACAACCACATTGCCAAAGTGGTTAGAAAGACCTTCTACATAGCCCACCTCATCATGAAAGGATTCAAATCTAGATCAATTGAGGTAATCGTGCCCCTTTATTCATCTCTCATCAGGCCTATCATAGAATATAATGCCCCTTTTGGGATGTACCTTACCCGACACCTGCAGCAATTAGAAAGACCCCAAAAGTACCTCACCAAGAGGATCAAGGGACTCAAGCAGATGCCATATGCTGCTCGGTTAAAAAAACACCAGCTCTACTCAGTTGCATACCGCCTACTTCGAGGCGATCTATGCCTGACATATAAAGCTATGTCCAATCCAGAATTAATGGACATGCTCCACCTCAGTAAATCTAAATCCCTTAGAGCCACACGCTCGAGGGACTTGAACCTCAGCACAGAAATAAATAGAACTTGCTGGAGGGACAGATTCATAACCCAGAGGCTCCCTTCGCTCTGGAATAGAATTCCAATTCATGTTAGGCAGAGCACCTCACTGAATCTCTTCAAGAAGAATCTTGATGAGTGGATGGGGGATCGTAGGTTTGTCCCGGGGATTACTTCCGTGTCACTATTAGACAGAGGCACAGTAAACTAAACCTTAAAAAGGGCACAGTATACTCAAATCAAGGGGTGGTGTAAGCCAAACAAAATCGGGCTAGGCTTGTAATTGCCCCAGGGCAGATAGCCTAGTATGAACCTATGAACAATAGTAAGCAGAATGCAGAAAATATAGATAAGTTTGTAAAACAGAAAGTAACAAATATATAAACAGGAGATAACCCCAGGGCAAGAGCCAATTTCCAAGACTACAACTGTGGAAGCTGTAGGAACTACTGACTATTAGTAGACTTTAGTAGAGGCAGAGGCAGAGAGAAAAGTGGGAGAAAAGGTTGCTGCAATAGTATTAGGAGGGGAGATGGATTAAGTTGGGTCATAGCATAAACATGTCCATGACATACATAGAGTTTCTTTTAGTGTTGTTTTGAAAGAGTTGGGGTTAGAGATCTGTTTAACACTTGGTGGCAATTTATTCCAAGCATTTGCCACTAAGTAGCTGTAGAGGAGTTTACCCATGTTTTTTGTTGGGTGCATAGACTCACAAAAGATGCTGGTGGGAGCTACGGAGGATGCGGTTGGCAGTATAAAGCTGAATGAGGGTAGAGAGAGAAGGATAAGAGGAGGGTTAATGTAAGATAGAATGAGCTATGAGAAGCTGGGGGTAGTAGGATTTGATGATGAAATTCCAGCCACTGCAGATTTTTCAAGGCTAGGCAGTGGTGAGAGCAGTAGGTTTGGTTAGAGGCAAATCTTGCAATTTTATTATAGGTGAGTTCCAGTTTTGACAGAAGATTGGCTTGGATATTAGTAAGAATAGGGTGGGGTAAAGAAGGGTGGGGAGTAGGAATGCTTGTGCAAGAGAGCCTAGAGACATTTGTGAGGAATTTTTTATGCCTACATAGCAGGCCTAACTTTTGAAGTGCCTTTTTAATGCATTGAGGAATATGGAGATCGAACTTTAGTTGGTCATCGATAACTCCTAACAATATGGTGTGAGGTTCAACACAAATGATAGCAAACAGTAAAGGCAGCTTAATGATGTTGGAGAGATTTAGGGAGGACTAGGAGTTGTATTTTCTTAGGGTTAAGTAGCAATTGGTTGGAAGTTAGCCATTTTTCAACTGAGGGCAGAGACTCTTGAGTGAGGGTGTGAAGGTGGGTGATAATGTCAGAGGAAGAGATGATGGTGGAATTGTCAGCATATTGTTACAGCATTTCTCCCCGGGCCTCCGCTGAAAACAGGCTCTGTGGAACCTAGTCGGACATTCCCGGTCAACAAATGTTAAATAAAAATAAAATAAAAATAAATAAATTGTATGACAGATGAGAGTGGACAGGAAGAGTGTAGGTCATTAGTAAAGATATTAAATAATAGTGGTCCAAGGATGCAGCCTTGGGACACCCCAGTTTGTACTGGTAAGAAGGGAGAAAAGTTATACTGCTATTTAACTGCCTGGAATCTGCTGGAAAGACACCTGGAGAACCAAGAAAGTACAGAGTTGAATAGATTAATGGTAGCTGGTCTGGATAGAACCAATCCACGGGAAACATTGTGAAAGGCTTTGTAGA